>NW_005370773.1:125107-146024 GCF_000412655.1 Myotis brandtii | reverse complement strand
GGAGTTCGCTCTCTTGATTCTCTGATGTTCTGGGGACTCTATGTTGGGGGCACACTCCCCTTGCATGGGCCCCGCACACAGTGCACTAAGGGGCTGCAGCCAGCCTGATGCTGACCTGGACCGGCTCCAACACGGGGAGAAAACTCTGGACTCGGGCTTTGCTTCTAGCTCCACTGAGACCCCAGCTGCACGTCTCCTGTGACTGGACCGAGGGAAATGGGACTTGGAAACAGGGGGGTGTAAGTTCATAGAAACAAAGCTTCCTACCATACCTCACCCTCCCATGGGGGCCTCCGGGGGTGCTTATTCCAGCAGCACCCCAAGAACCCCACTCCCACTCACAGTGGGGAAGCCCGCTCCCGCTTTTCTCCGACAACAAAACCATCATCTTCACGTGAAGGACTCCAGAGTCAGAGTCTAAATCTGAACTCAGCCTTCCCGGATGCTCTGAAGCTGCATGTCAGGGTTGGATAATAGAATCTATTTTGTTTAATAGTTTGTAGGTCTGGTTGATAGCTTTCCTATGCATAGTATGTGGACCTCCATTTGTGTCCTTGCTCCAGGTCCTTAAAATGATAGCATGTACCTGTGCACCTGGCCTAGGTGCTGAGTCAGGAGCAAAGGACACAGGAACGCACTCTCTCTCCCCCCTTCCCGCTCCCCCCTTTCGCTCTCTCTCTTGCGGTAATGGTTGCAGCCACATTGAACTTCTGGAAGCAAGTGGTAGCAGCGGGAGTGGGGACACCCAGAGCCCATTACCCGTGATGCTGATGGGCAGCTACGTCGGCAGCAGCTCTGGGCAGCAGCAGTGGCGCCCAGCCGGAGGGACCTGGCAGCCTTGCTGCTGCCACTGGCTGTGCCCCACTTCCTCCTTCTCCAGACACCTCAGCGCTTTTCTGAATGACACATCAGCTTGTATTCTCTTTTTAAATATGTTTGCTTATGTTCACCCCACTAATTCATGTGTTCAGTTAGAAAAAGGTGGAACACACACAGAAATAAAAGATAGAAATAAAGTTACTCATAGTCCCTACCCCAAAGAACTCGTGATCACTTCAACATATGTTCCAGATGTTATATCTATTAATATAAATACACAAAAGGATCAACATAAATTGTATCTGTATTTTGTTTTGTAACCTAATTTTCTTATGAAATTCTATGTTGTGGAAATCTTTAAATGCCAATGCATATTTCTCTTTTTTTAATTAAACTTTCAATTTTGAGATAATTGTGGATTCACATGCAGCTGTAAGAACTAACGAGAGATCCAAATACCCAGTTCCCCCAACGGTAGCCTCTCACAAAATGATAGCACAACATCACAGTGAGGGGTTGACGTTGATACAACCCACTGACCTGGTTCTGATTTGCCCAGTTTTACTTGTACTGGTGTGTGTGTGTGTGTGTGTGTGTGTGTGTGTGTGTGTGTGTATGTGTTTAGTGCCACACAAATTATCTCATGTTTGTGTATCCACCAGCACAGTCAACATGTACAGCAAACCCATCCCTACAGGGTCCTTCATGTTGCCCTTTCAAAAGTGCACCCCGCTTCCTCAGCCCCTCACTTCTAAAACTGTGTCTTTTCTCAAATGTTATACAAATGGATTCAGACAGTAGGCAATCTTCTGAGATTGACTTTTTTACTCAGCACAATTCACTAGAGATCCACCCACTTGTTGCTGTATCGTTCATGCCTTTTATTTCTAAGTAGTAGTTCATCGTATGTGTGTACCATAGTTTCTTTAGTCATTCGCCCATTGAAGGGCATTTTTGCCTATTACAAACATATCCGCTGTGAAGATTCATGCAGGTTTTATGTGGACATAAGTTTTATTTCTCTGGGATAAATGGCCAAGAGCTGAATAGCTGGATCAAATGAAATTACATGTTTAGTTTATAAGAAATTGCCAAGCCGTTTTCCAGAGTAGCTGTATCATGTTCCAGTGTGCGAGGGGCCCGGTTTCTCTGCCTGCTCCCCAGCATTTGGTGTTGGCACTGTTGTTTATTTTAGCCATTCCGAGAGGAGTGTGCTGATACCTTCTTGTGGTTTTAACGTGTGTCCCTGGTAGCTAATAATGCTGACCATCTTTTAATGTGCTTGTTCTCCATCTACATGTTCTTCTGGGGGACAGTCTCTTCATGTCTTTTTTTTTTTTCACTGTTGAGTCTTGAGAGTCTTTATATCTTCTAGATACTAGTCCTTTGTTGGACACGTGGTTTGCAAATATCTTCCCCCAGTCTGCAGCTTGCCTTTCATTCTTTTAACAGTTCTTTTGCAAAACAGACGTTTTCATTTGACCAAGTCACACTCCTCAGTGTTCCCTTCTACAGCCTGTGCACACGGCCCACGGCCCAGCACACGGGCCTGAAGTCCAAGATCCTAAAGGTTTTCTCTTACGTTGCTTTCTAAAAGTTTTATAGTTTTACATTCTATATTTAAGTTCATGATCCTTCTTAAGTTAATTGAGGTTCTATTTCCCCCAGATTTTGTAAGTATTAATATAAATATATGCTAGTATAAAAATAAATTGAATCAGACCTTGCAATCCTGTTCTATAACCTAATGTTCTCAGAGTTCTACATTGTGGATATTTTCACATGCCAATACATTTTAACCCGTATAATAGTTTCTAATAATAAGTCATTGCATCAACGTATCGTACTTTATTAAGCAGGCCTGTTTCAAAACCTTCTTACCCTGCTGGGACCCGCTGAAGGGAATTCTGGTTAGCTCACAGCAGGCAGCACCAGTGTCTGCTGCAAAGCTAAGAGCTCGCACACAAGCATCTCAGCTGCTTTCTGAGAGGTTATTTAAGCAAACATCACATGTCAAGTGTGTCAGAGAAAGTGCTAGGACCTAGAAAACAGTTCTTTCCTTGAATGCTGTAGGCCTCTGCGTTAGGCTGACTCAGAGAACCTTGCACTTTCAGTCCAACCTCATCCTCGTGTGTGCTAACACACTCCCACCCCTGGCGCCATGCTCCTTGTGTCTCTAGTTCAGCGTGTGTCAGAGGCGCACACAGGTGTGTGAAGGACCTGAGCGTTGCCAAGGCTGAGGTCGTGGCTTCCCCAGGAGCGGGCTGCACTGTCTGCGGAGCTTTCTCTCGGCACCTGTGCAGCCCTCACCCGACTCGTCCGGGTTCTAACCGCCCAGAACGGAACCTGGGCCGTGTGCTCAGGGAGACTCCGGAGGTCTTCATCTCCGTCCTGTTTGAAATGAATAAAACTAAAAAAAAAAAAACCGTACCCTTTTTTTTAATGATGTTTACTTTGAATTTATATTAGTTCACACAAACACTCCATCCATGCTTTTGTTCCGGCCCTCCGGTCCAGTTTAAGAACCCATTGTGGCCCTCGAGTCAAAAAGTTTGCCCACCCCTGGCTAGGGGGTGGTGGGGAGGACTAGAAAGGGTCAATGGGGAAAAAAAGAGGACACATGTAATACCTTCAACAATAAAGATTTTTTTAAAAAAACCCACAAAACTATGATATGACAAAATAAGTCCAGAAGCATAAATGCATGGAACAGACTAACAGAACTCAAAGGGGAGGAAGATTGGGGGGTGGAGAGGGGAGGATAGGATGAGATTAACCAAAAAACTTGCATACATATATGCATAGCCCTTGGATACAGAAAGTAGTGTGGTGAAGGCCTGAGATGGGTAGGGGCTGGGTGGAGGGGGATAAAGGGGGGAACGGAAGACATCTGTAAGACTGTCAACAATAATTAAAAAAGCAAACTGGAGAATAAAGAAAATGAGGTGATTGTATTTTTATACTAAATTTAATTCCAATTTAGGAAACAGTTTGCTAAAATGTTTCATTAAAAATTATAAAACAAAAAACAACAAACAAACAAAAGCTCTGTCTACTGGCCATGAGTTTCTTTGCCTGAGAACTTCCTCCCGCTGCCGTTCCAGGAGGAGGCTGCGGTTCTTGTCCTTCCCTCACCTTGGAACCGTCTGCGAGCCGGGCCGCCCAGAGGCTCTGGGCTATTGGCCGGGGCTTGCGTGAAGCTCCCCAGGTAACCTGAATGCAAAGACAGTTGAGAACCCCTGGACTGAGGGCAGAGGGAGTCGCAAATTCACAAGCCTGTGGGGGCCTCGCAGGGAATGAGGGGGGACTGTGAGGAGCTCTGGCTGATCCAAAACCCACACCAGCTGCTCAGTTGCAGACGTTGCTGCGTGCGGGAAGGCAGCTTGTGGAACACAGGGTTTGGAGGCAGGAAGGCCAGTACGCCAGGTCTGTGTGTGGAATCGCAGGGTTCTTAAATGTGGCACGTGACCTAGAAAGACAAATGCTGCGGCCGATCCAGCCGGGGGCGTGGGCCTCTGCGCTAAAACACGGTGGTGGCGATTTCTTCTAAAGCAGGTTCCTCAGACTCAGCACGAGGAACACGTGGGCAGGACAGATCTTTGTTCTGGGCGCCGTCCTGTGCCTTCGCTGTAGGACCCTTAGAAGCTTCCCTGGTCTTGCCACCTAGAGGCCAGCAACCTGGTGCCTCCCAGTGGTGGCCACGACCAAGGCCTCTATGCCCCTAAGAACCACTTTTCTGAAACAGCCCGATTAATGGTCTCCAGTGGTGAGGCAGTCACTCCAGAGACCGCCCCTCCCATTTGCTGGTGGTTTCTTTTTCCAGGTAGAACGCACCCTCCCCTGACTTCCACCCATGACTGACCGTCCCCTTTCCGAATGCCGCACAGAGCCCGCCTTCCAGACTTTCAAGTCGCCTCCTGTGTCCCCCGCAAAGTCTTCTCTCCTGCCTGCTCCGTCCCCTGGTTGTTTCCTGCTCCTCACACGACGTGTTTCCCAGGCTGTTTGTCCTCTGCCAACGCCCGGTTCTGACTCCCTCGTACACTGGGCACCAGCTGAGCTCAGCGTTCCAGGTGCGGCTGCCCAGCAGGGCAGCCACTTCCTGCCTCGCGCTGGCGCTGCTTTTATTAGTGCAGCTCCGATCCCATTAGTTGCTTCTTTGGCAACCACATCCCACTGTTGACTCAGACTGAGCTTGTGGTCAATTAAAACCCACAACTCCTGGCCATGTTGCTCTTAGACCGGTTTTAGTCCATCCTCTTCTGCTGCAGGGGGGAGAGGGGGAAGGGGGGCATGCTACACACGCACGCGTGCACTTTAACCTAATTTTAGCACACTACACTTACTGCTCTTAACTCTCATCTCCTCGGTTTCCATATATCTTCCTAGTAGACTAGAGGGTTTGATTCCATATTCATCATTCAACAGAAGAGCTGCTGTGCCCACTTTTGTGTCATTCACACAGCTTGGCAGCCCTCCCGTGTCCTCACTGAAGTCATTGTTAGAAATGCTGTCCAGGGCAGTCTGGCGAGGTGAGTGTGGGACTTCCCCGGACAGCTCCCCCGCAGGCGGCAGGGCTCAGTGATGCTTCAGTATCCCCTCCTTCCTCATCCACCTTCCTGCCACTTACCCACAAGATATTGGGAGAAAGTTCGTCTTGTTAAAATTCAAGTACACTATTATTCAGCCTTAATAAGGAAGGAATCCTGGCACAGGCTACAACATGGATGAACCTTGAGAACATTAGCAAAATAAGCAAGACACAAACAGAGAAATGCTGAACGGTCCCTTCCATACGAGGTGCTGGTGTAGTCACACATCATAGCGAGTGGAATGGCGGTCGCCAGGGGCTGCGGGAGCTACTGCCTACTGGGGAGAGGTTCCATGTGAGAAGGTAAAAAATTCTAGAGATGGAGGGATGGGAATGTTGATTGCATAGCAATCTGAGTATACTTAATGCCACTAAGATACACACTTAAATGGTTAAAATTGTAAATGTTCTATTATATATATTTTACCACAATTCGAAAACACTTTTAATACATTATGTAGTTTTAAAAGACTTGAGATTCACAAATTCTGTGTGGCACCCCTGACACGAACCCCCTCAGAACGGGAAACCAGGTCAGCTTCATACAAGCTTGGTGACCATGTCTTTCTTTTCCAAGTCCTCACAGAGCAGAACTGTAAGGATTCGTTTAGGGTTTGCATTTAACTCTCTTTGGCATCTTGGAATTTGCCTTTTTTGGAAATAGTGACTAGAGTCTTTCTAATCTCTGGATTTTCTCCCATAACATTTATGGCTGCTTGTTGTCCCAGGTCACAAAGATGGATGAGGCCCAGTTTCTGCTCCTCAAGGAGTCAAATTACTTCTCATTGGCAGTTGCTTGGGAATCCCTTTTCCATACATTTTAGAACTATTACATGAAGGACAGAATTCACAGCAAAATGGAGGAGACAGTCAAACAGACCAGGACCTGAGAGTCTCCTTGTAGAAACAGAATGGAAGGGAAAGGGGAGGGGCTGACTGCCAGGTTCAATCGCAGGGCCCAGTGCCCAAGGGTGATGACCCTCCATGGTCGTGGTTGGCACGGTGGCTGCTGTGAAGAGTGAAGGCCCCAGAGGAGCCGTGCTCAGAGCCCAAGGGGACAGAGGGCAGTGTCTGGGAAGTGTCCTCATGGGTGGCAGGTCCCAGCCCCCCATCCCCCCGTTGGAGTGAGAATAAGAGCAAAGAAGGGAAGTCAAAATGGGAGCCCATTCCTATGAACTGGGAAACGGGGTACACATTGGAACAGAGTTGGATCCCAATGGTCAGATGACCACATGGAAACTCAGTGGCCAGCAGAGTACAACAGTCAAGGTCAGCCGATCAGGGAGAAAATAGGTAAAGTTCTTGGAGTATTAATAGGAAGCTGGAAAACCAAGAGTATGTCTAGCTTGTACTTATGAGTAGCAGGGGAGCAATAGCCCTTATGCTCCGCAAACTCCCCCGCCTCTGGTGGACAAGATGCCGGTAACAATAAAGCCTAGTTCACTGTCATGGGAGACACACTCCTCGACCCCCTGGTAAGGAAATACACTTGTGCACAAATACACACACAACCAAGCACATGGGTGCTGACCTGCTCAGGGTCTGGTCATGGATAAGAAGACACACAACCAAGCACATGGGTGCTGACCTGCTCAGGGCCCTTCGGGTCTGGTCATGGATAAGAAAAGACTCTTCAACACACATGAGATGGCTCTTTAGTCATCTCTGTTATCAGACCGACTGTGAACTAGGTGAGAATACGCCCAGAACCAGATGGGTAACCCGGTTGCCAAACTTGGGGAGAGATGAGATGGCTCTTTAGTCATCTCTGTTATCAGACCGAGCTGTGAACTAGGTGGGAATACGCCCAGAACCAGATGGGTAACCCAGTTGCCAAACTTGGGGAGAATAGAAAAAGACCCCTGAAATGAAGTGGGGGATTAGATTGACTATTACATTGGGTCTGGGGGCTCAATGTCAATTAATGAAACAATATTCTTGGCCTCTTTTCCTACCTCAGGGGCTCTTTAGATTTCATTTTTAAGGATTTATTATTTTAAATCTGAAGACCATTTTCGGTGTTGCAAGCAAACTAAGATCTGAGTTCTGCTTTTAATCTGTCATCTGTTGGCACAATCCTGTCATTTATCTTCTTGATTCGAATGTGTCCCCAAATCAATTTTGCTCATCCTTAGCTTTTTTTCGAACCTTAGCTCTTTTTTTTTTCAGTCTCAGCCGCCATAAAACCACTCTTGTCCCTGTTCTCCACTCTTTTGTATTCATCTTTGGGTTTGTGCTTGTCTTTCCATCTGTTATGGACCAATCACTTTAAGATCAGAACTCGTCATAGAATTCCCTGTGAGAACACACTAGTTTCTTTAGGGTCCTCACTCTCTTTTCTTCCCCAGAGTGATTACATAAGAAATGACCAACCTTCCTTTTGTTGAGTTCCATACATTCTGCTATGCATTCTTGGCCATGGGGCTATGGCCTGTATAAATGTCTAGATCTTTCTGTCTAACATCTAAGCCATCTTCACAGCAGCCTCATGCCCTAGGCAGGGCAGATATTACTATCCGCACCTCCCAGCTAAGAAATATTAATCTCAGGGAAGTTACTTGAGGTTATAATTGAGACTAAATCTCAGATTACTCAATTCCTAGTCACTAGCAACAACATATAGCAACAATATTGATTGGGCATCTCCCATGGGCTGGGCACTGTGGAGGTACAGCAGTAAACAAAACAAAGATAATGGTCTCATGGGACTTGTATTCTAGTGGAGAAAAACAACAATAAATAAGTAAACAAATAAATATAGAGAGTATGCCAAGTGGTGATAAGAAGGGGAAGGATGCTGCTTTATATCAAACCAGGGCATGCCTCACCGATGAGGGGACGTTTGAAGGATGAGAAGGGAATGAGGGGACCGCGTGGCTAAGTGGGGAAGGGGGAAGGGTGTTGCAGACAGAAGGAAGAGTCAGTGCAAAGGCCCTGCGGTGATGTGTTCAGTCCCAGGCAACAGCAAGGAGGCCAATGTGGTTGTAACAAAGTGAGTGAAAGAGAGAAGAGCAAGAGATAATATCAGAGGGTCCAGATCGTGTAGGACTTGATGGGACGTTGTAAGAGCTCTGGTTTCTATTCTGAGTCTATTCTGAGCCACTGGATTTCCCAGAGCGTAGGATGTGGGATGTTGACAAAAAGAGGAGTCGGTGATAACGACAAGGTTTGGACTTCAGCCGCTGGCAGGTGGGGGTGCTTGCGGAGAAAGCAGGTGTGAGGGGTGTGGAGGTCACAAATTCAGTGTGGACACGCCATTTACTGGAATGAGAAGACCAAGGGAGGAGCAGGTGGGGTGGGGCAGAGGCGGCTGAGGATGTTGGGGGTTCATTGATCACAATATAGGAGCCCCAGGGGGTCAATGGAAAGCTCTGAGAGAATGGTGCAGTGGATAAGAGAGGAATGGGGCTGCGAACATGAGTCTGGACATGCATAGCCAAGTGCTTCCTTGGTGACGCCATTTGGAAGTCTCAGTCCTTCAAATGTAACAGGTTCAAAGTCAGTGCATTGATCTTCAATCCCAAACTGGTGCCTCACCAGTGTTTCTCGCTTTGGCAAATTACAGCCATCTTCCTGGTTTCCTGTGGAAATCTGAAATTCTCTGAACCCTCACCTTCTCCGCCCCACCCCTAATGCAATCTCTCAGCAAGTTCTCTTCAGCATCGCCCTAGAATGATCTCAAATCCCCACCGTCACGTGCCGGTCCACGCCTTCACCACTTCCTGCTCAGTGCATGCCAAGCCGCCTCATCCACATCCCCTAGATCAGTGTGTGTGTTAACATCCATCAAATCACAACAGCTCTTTGCTTACAACCCTGAGGAGAAAGCCCTGACCCTCGGGGCAGGGTTCACAGGTCCACATGCCAGGGTCTTTTCGCGTGGGGATCTTTGCAACGTGGTGCCCTCTGCTGGGCTCCTGACAGGCTTTCCTGTTGTCCTCATGCCTCAGCACCACCACGGTGCGTATCTATCAAGGCCCAGTCTTCTTTTCTCAAAGTCAGACAGGCCCCACCGAGCCTATTTGACACTAATTACCGAAGGGGCCGGCTCTGGGCCACCCGATCTTTTAAAAAAATATATTTTGTGTTTTCCTTTTGTGCTTGTGTTTTAAGATAATTATTTTCCTGCTTGGATGCTTGCTGCATAATTTCTTCATCTTCAAAAGGTAAAATACATTTTCAGAGTGTGTCTAGTGGCAGGTCTCCTTTCATTAATTTTTTTTCCTGGAAAAATAATTGTTTTTTATTTAAGAACAGGAAAACTTTTGCTTGTTCTGTCTTGTATAATTCTATATGTATTGTCCTGTCATTTCCCCACCTCTTCCATATTTCACTTCTGTTAGGCATGGTGTGTGCACATTGAGGAACAGCGAGTAAAAGCCATACCTGGGGGGCAGCGCTGCCTCCCACAGTCTCAGGGGCCCCTTCTGAGCCCGCCAACCCCTCTCCCGGGGTTGCTGTACCAGAAGCAGGGCATGTCCATTCAGGATGCACACAGACTCTGTCTCAAGGAGCCACAGAGCCGTCTGGAAATAGCCTATAAGATTAGAGGCAATATTCTGGATAGGTTCGCCATCACTGACTTAGACCATTGTCTGGCACAGAGCAGGTGCATGCTGAATGTGTGATAATCATGTATTAGCTAGTCTTTCCCCTGGGACTCCTCTGCACATGTCAGCACACATAAGTTCCTTAAAGTGAAGAGAGATATGTGCCACAAACATCATTATTAGGAATGTAAAGAACATTTTCCGAGGAGGTTCCAAGAAAATATATCAATAAACTTTTTCTGAATGAAAAGATACGTGCTCAGAGCACCACGGTGTGGAAATGTCACATATTAGTACACACCAGTGGGCAGAGTATTGAATACGTAAGTGAGCTTAACGAAGCAGTTCTGCACTGTTTACTTATGGCCCTCTCTTTCCTTGGAACACACAGGGGTGTCCAGAGCTCTTTTCCAGACACCAAATTCAAACAGCTAGAGTCCTGTACTAAGATGGATTACTGTCCTCTATGGGCTCGATTTTCGATACTGGCTATAACTCATCATGTCCAGTTCTGTCTTCTCTCAAGATCACTTCCCTCCCAGAAAGCTGTTCTGTATCCTGAAAAGAAAATTATGTGGAATCATCCCACCATTTCATATACCCGAATGCAGCCCAGCAGAGATGCAGCTATGTTTAATTCCCAGACTTTCCCCCAACTTTATAAAAATGATATCTGTTGGATCTGGCTCAACCACCCTCCAAATAAAAAGCTGCAGTAGATGTCAGTAGGCTATAAATCAAGATGAAATCTCTGTTATGTCTAAGCCATATCAAATTTGCTATAAAATCGATTAATTAAACTGACAAAATAAAAAGCTCTAATTTTGAAGAAAATTGATGTAATATGTATTAAATGTCTTCTCTCTGATTTTATCACTAAAGACGATTATGATTATGAGAAAGAGACCTAAAGATAAATGACAATATGCCTTAATGTGCCCTGTATATTTCCTGGTTATATAGTACGTTCTAACCTAATTTGTTGGAGTACTCCATTTCACTCACAAGTCTCCAATGCTAGATCTTCCCAGATAAAGGATATGTGCGTTGATAATACTAGCAATGGTAGATGTTAAATACCAAAAAGAAAAAGAGGACCATCTGTTAAGGGAGGTCCTAAGGCACTTGTTCTCAACCTTCCTAATGCCGTGACATTTTAATACAGTTCCTCATGTTGTGGTGACCCCCAGCCATAAAATTATTTTCGTTGCTACTTCATAACTGTAATTTTGCTACTGTTATGAATCGTAATGTAAATATCTGATATGCAGGATGTATTTAGGCGACCCCTGTGAAAGGGTCGTTCGATCCCCAAAGGGGTCGCGACCCACAGGTTGAGAACCGCTGGTCTGGAGGGACGCACTGGGCTCGTGGTCTGCAGCAGACGCCCCCGCCCCCATTCCAGCGGGACCCCGCGGAGGCTGCGAACTGCGGGAGGGTGCTCCTCGCGGACACCCCACAGCTGGCGGCTCCAGTTTCCACTGTCACACCCGGCGCCACAGTGAACTCGCTCACCTCGGCCTCCTTGGGGGGTGTCTGTTACATCCTTTTTTTTTTTACCAGGATCCCCGCCCCCAAAGATTACGTTTACTCGGCCACCAACAGGTACGCAATGTTCACAAATACCGACACCTAACTCGCTGTGTGTAGTTTACGCTGATGTTTTCCTTTCCTTCCTTCATTCAGAGGCTGTTTGGACCCTTGGTGACCTCACGGCTCTACTGCTGGGGCCCCACCGTGTAGCCGTGTAGCCGTGTAGCCGGGAGGTGGCCGAGGGCGCACGGCGCTTATCCAGATGCCCAGGAGCCCCGGGGACTGCGGGGCAGCAGCGTGGGCCCCTCCAGCCCGGCCGGTGCTTGTGCGGGGAGACTGCACTGTGTTTGCCCCGCCGCTGGCCGGAAAGAGCTCACTGCTGCTTCCATGTGCCTTTCCCGTTTCTGCTCAGCTGGACCGTTTACGCTTGCGTGTGAGTTTTTAATACTAGCACCCGCGCATTTTAATAGGGAGTGTTTTTCATTATTGCTCATTGTCTCAATAGTTTCTAGTAGCCATCAGATTTCTTCTTTGACACACGAATTGTTCAAAAGTGTGATAGTTTTTGAGTGGAGAGAGGGTAAGACTGCCTCTTCCCCCTTCTTTTCCAATTTTACTGTGTTGTCAAGGAAGTGGTCTCCATGAATTGATTCTTTGGTACCTTTTGAGACTTGCTTTACAACCTTGGAAATCTTTAAGAAATACTCCACCAATGCAGTGCTTAACAAGAACATATTCTAGTATTTAGGTTCTATGTCCTGGACATGTTCCTTAGGCCACGCTCATTCATGTGATATTCAAAACCTCAATCCCCTTGATGATTTTTCATTTCTTTTGTGCATCACTCTCTGAAAAATGTTTATTAAGATCTCGCTCCATGACTGTGGACTTGTCCAGTCCTTCTGGGAATTCTGTCATGTTTGCTTTATGTGTTTCGAAGCTGTGTTACTAGGTGGACATAGGTTCAGGTGTTTCTATTTTACCAGTGAATTTTTCCTTTAATAACTATAGGATGGGTATTTTTATCCCTAATTATGCTTTGATGTTGTAAACAATATTTTATCTGGTATTATTGATACACCAGCCTCCTTTGGGTTAGCATTTACCTGGGATATCTTCTTTGATCCCATTACTTTCAAAAATTGCCTTTTAGGTATATCTCTAATAAATAGCATATAGATGCGTTTTTTTACCCAGTCCAAAAATCCCTGTGTGTCCATTGGTAACATTAATCCACTTACACATTTGGATTTATTTTGACTATCTTATTTTGAGATATTTTTTATTTTAATTTTTCAATTACAGTTGACAATATTAGTGAGTTTATTTTATATTATAAATGTTTTCTAGTTCATCTGTCCTACTTTCATACTGATTTAATCAGGCATTCTTTCCTTTCTGCTGTTTCAGAGGTTACGCGTTTTATTTCTATTCTCTTAGCCATTTCCCTTAAGATTTTAATATGCGTCCTGGATTCTGCAGTTGATCGCCGTTTCTATTCTGCCGCAGAGCAACACAAAGGCCTTGGGAAGCTTTAACTCTCATCATCCCCCTTTCATTTGATTCATTTTGTTACCTGGTAATTCTATTTCCACCTGGCTTTTACCCTCTTCCCCAATACTAATTACTAATTACTAATTACTACTTTTTAAAGAGAGATGCTTTCTTAGTTACTCCCAGATGTCACCAGTTTGTTTGCTCACTAATGCTCTGGCATCCTACTTCTTCATTCCATGTCACTATCCTTTTACTGAAACACATTCCTGGGGCATTACACTCCCTCCATCTTTTCTGTCTGGAGATGTCTTTCACTGTTGATATTTGCATTAAGTATAGAACTACAGATTGGCAGGGTTCTCTTCAGGAGTTTGAAGGGACTATTCCATGTTTCTGGGTTTCTGTTGTGGTTATCAATCTGTTTTTTCTTTGCAGATAATTTTATTGTTTTTAATATTTTCTTTGTTCTTTTTCAGTTTTAACTTGTTGGATTTATATGTAGATATATGTTTATGTTCAGAACTCACTATGCTTCCTAAATCCTGAAAATTCTCATTGAATATTGCCTGTTTCCCATTACCGCTATTCTTTCCTTCTAGAACTCTCTGCACATTCTGTCCTCCATATCATTTATTCATCTTGCCCATATCCTCTTCTCTGTGACCTTTATTTTGGGTAATATTCTCAGCTTTATCTTATACTTCAATAATTCTCTTTTTAGCAGTGTCTAATCCGCTAACACGTTTATTGAGGTTTTATTTTCTGTGCCCACATAGTTTTTTGGCAGACATTCTGTTTGATTCTTTTTCAAATCTTCTTGTTATCATTTTCATGTTAACTTGTTCTTTTAGGATGATTGCTATTTTTTTCTTTTATCTTAATAAAAATTTTAAATGGACTTACAGTGTCTTTTAGATTGCCATTCTGCTACTTAAAGTCCTTGAGGTAGTTAATTTTACTGTGTGTGTTGTCTGCTGACTCTTCCTCATGGCTGACAATTCTTGCTATGGTTTATAGTTTTTTAATGATAAATCCTGGTGGGTGCTATTTATATCAGGGGAGTCCCATGGAACCTAGAGATATGGTAATGGTATTACAGTGTGGTTTTGTATTTATGTCTTCAGAGAGCCCTTGGGCTCTTATCACTCTAGAATAAATTTTAATGTGACTTTATCATTTTAGAAACCCAGCACTTACCAGTGGTATAATGTGATTTTCACGTATATTATTATTATTATTATTATTCTATATAATAAAAGGCTAATATGCAAATCAACCAAATGGCAGAAGGATCAGTCGCTATGACACACACTGACCACCAGGGGTCAGATGCTCAATGCAGGAGCTGCAACCTGGTGGTTAGTGTGCTCCCACAGGGAGAGCACTGCTCAGCCAGAAGCCAGGCTCATGGCTGGTGAGCGCAGAGGTGGTGGCTAGAGCCTCTTCCACCTCCGCCTCCGTGACAGTGCTAAGGACTGGAGAGCAGGCCTAAGTCAGCAGGCGGACATCTTCCAAAGGGTCCCAGTCTGCAAGAGGGCGCAGGCCTGGCTGAGGGACCTCCTCCCCCAGTGCACAAATGTCGCGCACTGGGGCTCTAGTTATTATTATATTCATTTCAGAAAAAGGAAGGGAGAGGGAGAGGAAGAGAGAATTATCAATGATGAGAGAGAATCATTGATCAGCTGCTTCTTGCATGTCCCACAATGGGGATGGAGCCTACAATCTGAGCATGTACCCTGACTAGGAATCAAACTGTGACCTCCTGGTTTGTAGGTCGACGCTCAACCATTGAGCCACAATGGCTGGGCTATAATTTGATTTTCAACATCAACATGAGTTGCACATTTGGCACTTCTGTTTTCCATGAGTGAGTCTGCTTTGTAATTTTCTAACCCAGAGCCTTGGTTACCGACAAATTCCTCAATTTGCTTCCCTGGGCGGATCATGAGCACAATTTTCTCAATCCCCTTCCACTAAGGCAATACTCTTATCAGGGTTCTAGCTTAGTTTACTTAGACTTCAATATTCAATCCCTCCCACTATCATAATAGGGACAGTGGGTAGAGTAACCCAAACAGCGAGGTAAGCGCTTGCCTTTCAATGACCAGCGATGCTGACTTCAGTGCCGGAAAGTTCTCTCCACTCACCATAACACAGGCCACTGCCTCCATGTCTCCTAAGGCCAATTTTTTCCCCATTGGTCATAGGTACACATTTCAAACTTCAGACAGGTGTGCAATAACTGTTCCTTTTGTTTTCCAGCTCAGCTTGATTATCTGACCATGCATGCTCTCTGTCCCTCTGACCGCCAGAAAGTTAGCTTGGTCCTTCCTAGGGTCACCACATCCATGTCTTTGCATCAGACATGGGGTAGACTCACTGTGTTGAGTCTCAGTGATCGTCTACACATCCCTGGGTGCATTCCCTGTCGCTGTCTGCGTGGCTTCTTCTCGCTGCTCCCTCTGTGGTCTTTGTAACGCTTGCAGGGTGAGAGGCTTAGTGAGGCGTCCTGTGGTCCATCTCCTGAGAAACACCACACAGCTTTCTCCTCTGTGCTGCTGAGAAGTGGGTTCCTCCCCGCTGCTCAGGGATCCAAAGGATGCTCCCCCCACCCCGCTCCCTCTCTCTCACCCCCTATCTGTTCCTCTCCTACCCGCTTCTTCCGCAGTCCAGCAGACCCTCATTCTACTAGAATAAATCTTCCCATTTCTTCCAGCCATGGCACTCTGTGTTCTTAGATCCCCTTTCCCTAAAACTTGCACTTTGGTGAGGGGGGAGGGGAGAAACCCCCAAAGGACACCCTCTTCTCTGATTTCCGTTTCACTGCAGAGTCCTGTGACGAAGGGGGCAGAGACTGCTCCCTGCTCCAATACAGGGAGGGAGATGGGATAAGGCGAAGGGAATTTGTGGAGACATAAAAACCACATTAACTTAATGCCCCTCCAGGTCCATCCATGCTGCTGCAGATGGTAAGAGTTCCTTCCTTTTTACAGCAGCATAGTATTCCATTGTGTAGTTGTACCACAGTTTTCTAATCCACTCATCTGCTGGTGGGCACTTAGGCTGTTTTCAAACCTTAGCTATTGTAAATTGTGCTGCTATGAACATATGAGAAACATTAAGGAGGAAAGTTGCTGGGGGCCACAGAAGAGCCAGCTAAGTTCAAATAAGATGACCCAAACTTCTGGGCATATTCTGGTCTCTAAAAAGAGACGTGTGTCCAGGTTTTTCTGCAGAAGCTCAGGGTGAGCTGGGACCTGGAAGGCGGGCTCTGGGGATGTGCGTGGCTGGGGCGTCACGTTGAGAGAGTCTGCAGAGCTGTGAGGCGCTACATGCTCTTCCGGGCGGTCAGACCAGATGCCATGTGACATGAGCTTCTGTGAGATCATTTTCCAGCCGCTTGTCGCTGAGAGTCGCTCGCATTGCAAGGCCACAGCTTTGTGTTTCTTCTCCCTGGCACTTCTCCTGGTCATTGGTGTTGGGGTCGGGGTAGACACCTAACCCAAGCCAGGCCACTGGACTCTCTCTCCTGGCAAGTCCAACTGACAGCTGCATTCGGGGAGTGGGGAGCTGTGTGGAGCCCTGGAGAGCCGTGGAGGGAACGTTGATAAAGTCCTGTCACTGAGGGAGATCCCCAGGGCCGTCCTGGGTCACACAGGCCCTTGAATTCTTTCCCTGGGATTCCAAGAACTACGCTATCCCCCCAATAGATTTCCTTTTTCACTTAAACTAGCAAGAGTAGGTTTCTAGTGCCTGCGGTCAACTAAAAACACTGTGATGTAAGTGGGAGAGACCAGTGCAGCCGCCTTTCGTCTGTCTATACCAGGGGTGGGCAAACTTTTTGACTCGAGGGCCACAATGGGTTCTTAAACTGGACTGGAGGGCCGGAACAAAAGCATGGATGGAGTGTTTGTGTGAACTAATATAAATTCAAAGTAAACATCATTACATAAAAGGGTACGTTCTTTTTTTTTTTTTAGTTTTATTCATTTCAAACGGGCCGGATCCGGCCCGCGGGCCGTAGTTTGCCCACGGCTGGTCTATACCCTTCCTCCGTCCCCTCCAATTCTTAGAGAGAAAGAGGCTTCTGGCGCTGACAGTAGTGGGAGCCTCAGAGGCACACAGCTTATTTGCATAGGAGTGGTTAGTGCTGTAACAGAGGTACCGGCGCTGAGTGTCGTGGGGGCGGGGGCGTCTCGGGATGGAGGGGGTCCTGATTCACTGTTGTATCATCAGGAGCATTAGAAGAGGGTTAACAGTTTTCATGTTTCTTAAAAGGGTAAGAGATGAGGGAGGAAAGAGTAAGGTGAAATTTGCTTCTGTCTTTATGAGCTGTTTGAGTCGAGAGAGTGGAGCTTCTGCTGTGGTGACATTCGCTCTGGAATGCCAGTGGCTCTGCGCAAGCTCCAGTTCCTTGTACGTGTGCAAGGCAAGCGGGGGCTCTGCTCTGCGGACTCACGTCGGGGCCTGGTGACGGAGGGCCTGACACCTTGTGGCTGCACCATCTGGAGTACAGGCCTCCTTCATCACCGCGCAGGGGGAGCCGGAGGGACAGGGACAGTTAAAGGCTTTGGCCCAGAAGTGAAGTCACTTCCATTCCAGCTCATTGTTCAGAACGAATCACATGGCCCTGCCCAACCTCATGGGGACAGGGCTGTGTCACCTCTGGCGTGCTGAGGGCCAGAGGAGGGCGAGCTCTAGAAGTGCCCCCAAGAGAAGACCACCATTTCATACCTGGATCTGAGTCTTCGTTCCTGGGCCTGCGACTCTGTCTTTGTCATTTGTCCCAAATCTCACTCAGTCTACACTTGCTCTGCCAGTGACATCCTGGCTTGGTAGCAAGGCGTCCCTCCGGCTCCATGCAGAGAGGACAGACATCGTGTGGCTTTAAGACTCTCGGGAGACCTGGCGGACTCTTGAGACCCCGCAGCATCAGTGCGGGGTGCCGGGGACCCTTCGCAGCTTCCTCCTGGGGACTTTCAGAAAAGAGGCCTGTGGGTCCAGCCCGCCTTCTCTGTGCATTTCCCTGGCTCCCTCTGAGATGCCTGAGCTCCCGTCACCTCAAGCCACACTCCGTGATTGAGTGTGGAGTATTACAAGAGGCATAATAAGCCTTCAAGTGTCCGAAACTGACCTCTTTACCTTCCCCCTCCGCACCCCCCACAGCCTTCCTCTCCTAGTTAAAGGCAGCCCATGTCAACTTGGACTGCTCTCCTTTTCCATCCCACATCTGCTACGTCAGGAAATCCCATCAGCTCTGCTTCAGAATACACTCCCAGCCCGACTTTCATTCCTGTCTCCCTGGCCTACACCACCATCATCTCACAGCTTTCCACCAGATTCCCACTAACCTCACTGCCTCGACTTTTGTTTACCTGCAATCTATTCTCAACACAGCAGCCATCAGATCCCACCGAAATGTGCCAGGGCACGTCCGCTGCGCAAGCCCTACAATGGCTCTCTTGTCATTCAAAGGAAAGGCCAGATGGTCCTGCACGCTCTTCCCACCCCCTTACCTTTGTGACCTCACCTGCTCCCCCCCGCCCCCCCCGCACTGCCCTGCTAGAACATCAGCTCTTTGAGGGCAAGTTCTTTCTCAGTTTGGGTCATCTGACATGTTAGACGCATCTATTCACTGGATGCTTAACCAAAGCATTACTAATACAGAGAAAGTCCATACGTCAGCTGCGGAGCTTAGTAACAAGTCTGATGTAGAGCAACCACTTCCCCACAGAAAAGATTGGAATATGAATATAAAATATTGAAGGTCAAAAATAATTTTCTATGTGTAATAGACAGAAAGAATAAAATGAAGAACTGGTAAATTTCATCAAATAGAAACTTCATAATGTGTTCCAAACAAAATTTTAAAAGCTAGTTTAAATCATTTACACTGAATATGTAAAGAGCTCTTACAAATCAGTAAGATAAAAATCAACTGTTCCAATAGAAACACTGTTAATGGACATGAAATGTATTTATAAAAGAAATAGAAACAGTTAATAAAAATACTCTACCTCATTCATAAACAAATAAATGCAAATAAAAACAAGATACCATTCCCAGCTATTAAATTGGCAAGGAAAAATACTATCTAGCTTTAGCAGGTGCTCAGGAAAGTGAATATCTTAGGAAGGTGAATATATTCCTAGTAACTATTAAAAATCACAATACTGTGCATATAATTTGACCCAGCAATAATCATAAATGGGCACATTTATTTGGCTATTAAAATGCTTAATTGTTGCATTGGTTATATTAGCAAAAAATTGGGGAACGAGATGAATCCAAAAGGAATCTAATTCTCTAAACTCTAGCATCTTCGAAGGACAGAAGATGATCTAGTCATGAAGAATAAACCTGGAGGGAAAAAGTGCCTGATGGATAATTCAGCCACTCAGCTATGCCCGCTCATTCAATAGCCATTTACTGAACACAATTCAGTATATCTAGCACCACTGGTATCAAGATGAAGAAGACAGAGTCCCTACCATCAAGAAACACACCTTTCATTGTGCAATGCATTTGGTGAGTGACACAAAAGAGGAAAGAGGTGTGAACTGAGTGTAGTCACACTCTCCCCCTCCTCCCCAAACAAGTCAGTCCTGGCAAATGACCCAGATGTGGGAGAATCTATACCATTTGGCAGTTTTACACCATGAGTAATATTACTAGAGGCAGAGATCAGATCAAATTGAGAAGGGATGTAGATGTTGGAACTCCAAGCCAAGAGGAGTGTACATTAGTTGATACATATCATTACCAGAAACTTAGTAGTTTAAAGCAACTCATGTTTACTATCTCAGAGTTACTGTGGCTCAGGAGTCTGGGCACAGCTTAGCTGAGTCTTATGCTTCAGGGTCTTTCAAGACTGCAATCAAGGCGTTGGCCAGGTCTTGGTTTCATCAGAAGGCTCAACTGGGGGCAGAGTCACCTTCCCAACTCAGGCGGGTGTCAGCAGGATCCAGGTCCTCGTGGGCTGTCAGGCTGAGGGCCTCCGTTTCCTGCTGGCTGTCGGCTGGAAGGATGATAGGGAAAGGTAGAGACTGTGGCAAATGGGCACACACAGCCCCTCACAAAGGCACAACCACCAGGCAGCTCAAGGAGACTGTCACTGAGGCAGGAATACAGGCCCGTTCCTGCTAGAGCTTCTTAGTTTACAAAGAAGCCCCCAACGACATTTACACAAGAAATTTCTGAAAATTTAGAATTATTTTGTGAACTAAACAAAACACATCTGCAAGTCAGAGCCAGCCCCCACAACCCCAAGTTCAGACTCGACCTGGCACCCCTGTGCCTCTTGCAGGGACACAGAGCAAGGCCGTTTGCTGAATTTCAGCTCATACTTTCCTCTCTGCGGGCACAGGCTGCTACTGAGCTGCTCCCTTTTCCTTTGAACTGATTGTGTGAAGTCCTCGCATTCCGAGCAGACCAGCTTGCTGATTAGTTTTAAATTTCAGGAGCTTTAAAGTCTCCAAAATTGGAGGTAAGTGAACTCTCATTAAGAAGTTCTTGGATAAGAGTTAATCCCTCCAGGATTACCTTGGCCTCAGAAGAAAGCCCCAGCTTTCTCATTAGCTGGTTGGAAGTCCTCATCCACCTTGGAGGCCCCGTCCTCCCTGGGTCCGACGCCCCTGCGCCAAACAGCGGCCATCGTGTCTGGGGACTGGAGACCAGGGTTCTCAAATCACAGGACATGATGCAAAGGAACTTTGAGCTCAAAGGCTGCAGCCAGCCCCCTGCAGCGCCAGACCCTCCAAATTAATCATTCCACTTAAGCCTGAAAAAGAAGGGACAGATTTTCATCTTACTGAGTAGATTGCAGAGCGTACCGGCCTAAGCTGTACAGATCTGGGTCAGGGACCCAGCAAAGAGAACAGCCCCCACAGGGAGGCGGGGGGGGGGGGGGGGGGCGGGGGGGGGGGCCACG
>NW_005370773.1:117442-125022 GCF_000412655.1 Myotis brandtii | reverse complement strand
GGGGGGGGGGGGCTCCTGGGAGGGCAGCCATCGGGAGAAAACCTCCCTCTGGGCTCCTCCAGAGTCAGTCTGAGCCCCGCGAGGGCTGTGGCCGGTGCTGGCTGCCCTCCCCCTCGGGGCAGCAGCACCGTGTCCCTGGGGTCTGTGAACCCTCCAGGACAGGCCTCAACCTTCATCGCTAACTACCCAGGTGGAGAGCTTTCAGCTAGGCCGCTGTTGTTTGGAAGCAAGTGGCCATTTTCTTTTCTTTTTCTAAATGTCTCTATTTTTAGGCCTTGAAAAGACAATACAGATACATGGGTTTAAAACATCCAAACAGAGCCAAAGGGACTCACTCCCATGAAAAGTCAGTCCCCCAGCCCAACGCCTGTGTCCCTTTCCCAGCGCCAGGCAATCGCTGGTATAAGTTTCATGAGTAAGCAAAATGGCTGCTTTTAAATGTCCTAATTTGGTCTTAAAAATAGCCAAAGGCCAAATAGAGCCCACAGCGATGTAATTAAAATGAGTGACGGAGTTATACACCTAATATGTCACAGGGAGACAAAGATCGGAGATGCAAACTCACACCACAGGAGAAGTCTGAGTGTGTGCATGCACACGCGTGGGGAGGTGGGGGTGTGCAGTGTCTCTGTGGGTGGAGGGTGGGTATCTGTGCGTGGAGGATGTGTAACCAGAGTGTGGACACCGGTGTGTGGGCATGTGTGTGTGTTTGGCCCCCCTAGTTCTGAAAAGCCTGTGGACCCCTTAGCCTTTATGGTGTGCTGTGTGCCAGGCCTGTGCATTACACTGAGACACATCATGCAAGGCTCCTGGCTTTGAGGAGCTTACAGTAGTAATTACTCACATTTGATTGGCCCCTTTCCCTTTGCTGGGGAGTTTTCAAGGGAGTTATGTCACCACTCAGGCGGGCTGCACTGGGGCATGCTGGGAGTGGAGCGGAGGCTGGGAGTGGAGCGGCCGGGGAAGCCCAGGTGGGGGATGAGCTGGGACCAGGACCAGCAGCAGAGGCTGGGCTGCAGCAGGGGTTCCGCCCCAGGAGGACTCGTGGGCTCCAGCGCCAGAGGCCCTGGCCTGCTGCTGTGGCCTGTAGTTCTCCCATCAAACAGTCTGGTTCTGCCCCAATGACAAGTATGATCCTGGCAAACTGCTGCCCCTCCGTGTGCCTCCTCTCAACAGAGAGTGGTAGCTGGCGCCCGCGGAGCTGGTCTGAGGATTAGCCAGCAGCACAGAGCAGAGCAGAGCGCTACCCAGCAGATGGCCGGTCCCGCGGCAGCACGGCCTGGCCTGGTTACGCCAGGGCATTGCCCTCTGAGTCTGTGATTTATCACAAGGAGGATCCCGGGGAAGGAGGTCTGATCAAGGGCCCTTGACTGTATCTCCTAAATTTCGCTCTCATCTGAGGCCCTTCACTCTGCTTCCGGCTCTTGCTGCTGCTCCTTTTTGCATAAAGGAAACGGCACAATTTTCAAAAGTCTGGGCTAGACTGAGAGGGAAATCAGGACTCCACCTAGAAAAACTCTGGCTCGGCCCATTCCGCCAGCGCACACGGCCGTCACCCTCTCTCTCCACAGGGAGCCCCAGGAAAGAGGCAGTGAGCTCCTCGCTTCCTGGCGGAGCCCAAGCAGTGAGAGTATAGACCAGGAGGCCTGACCCAGGAGAAGGGTCCGAGCGTCTCGAGAAAGCACCTGAGCAGGGACCTGGAAATGAGTTAAGTGTCGGGCAAGGTCGGAGGAGAGGCCAGGAATGCAGAGAGAACATTGGAGGCCGAGCAGAGTCCACGCAAAGGCCCGAGAGAAAGGAGGCGGGACTTAGTGGCCAAGGCTAACCAGGGGTTACTAATTCCGAGGGTGCGTTAGCGTGACCCGAGGAGCCTTTAAAGCCCAAGTCTGAACTGAATCCTCCAGACAACTGCACAGAGCACCCCGCTGGCCCCAAGGGAGCACCTGCACCTGGAGGCAGGCTGGAGGGAGAGAAGGGGAGAGTGCTGCTTAGCGATGAAATTGCCAAATGCATTCTGTAAAAAGGTTTTACTATATCTGTACACAATGCTTTCTGCTCCTTTGGAGCGGGAGCAGTGGTTCTTACTCTGAGGGCAAAGGGGGGCTCATTGTCACTAGAGAGCCCTTTACAGACAATACGTATTGACACATGTATGTACATGTGTGATTTCACTCTCTATGTTTTAAGGGTGCCCAGACCCCACGCCAGGCTCACTGACCTCAGAATCTCCTGTGGGCGGCCCTGGGTAGGATTACACTGAGAAACCTCAGTTTGGCTTCACGCTCACCTGGTGAGGAATCAATCCTTCATTTAGAGAAAAGAAAGTATAAGAATAACCAGCATTTTTACCAAGTGGGGACACATTAGAGTAGATAGGAAACTATATTTTAAAGACAGAATAAACTTTCTAGAAATTAATATCCTATATAATCAAAGGGTAATATGCAAATCGACCAAACAGCAGAACAACCGGTCACTATGACGTGCACTGATCACCAGAGGGCAGACGCTCAACCCAGTAGCTGCCCCCTGGTGATCAGTGCACTCCCACAGGGGGAGCACCACTCAGCCAGAAGCCCTGAGCCGAGCTCACAGATGGCCAGCACAGAGGTGGTGGCGGGAGCCTCTCCTGCCTCCACAGCAATGCTAAGGATGTCTGACTACCGGCAGTCGGACATCCTCCAAGGGCTCCTGAACTGCGAGAGGGCGCAGGCCAGGCTGAGGGACCCCACACCGAGTGCACAAATTTCATGCACTGGGCCTCTAGTAAATATATAAAAGGCAATGTAGTATGTACCAAAATTGGCATTTTTCATTAGAGGGATTTGTTCAATAAATGATCATAGGAGGCATGATGATCATTTAGATAAAAATCATAATATCTCTACCTCACATCATATACAAAAATTAATTGCAGGTGGTTTTAAAAGTTTTATGTAAAATAAAACCATAAAGGCACTTGAAAATATTTTGGGTAAATAATTTTAGAATTTTGGATGGGGAAGGATTTTCTAAGCAGAAAATATAAAGGAAAAGGCTGATGAATTTTATTATAAAAAAATAAGTAAAAACTTACATATGTCCAAAACCACCATAAATTCAGTTGAAAGGCAAATGTTGCACAGCAGAATATATTTGCTGTATATGAAAGTATCCTTAGTGAAACAGAAAAAATAAATACTCAAACAGAGTAAGAACACAGGACCCGAGCATGCCATTCACATAGATAAATCGCAAATTGACCAGAACACATAAAAAGCATATTCCACTTCAGCAGGAGTCAAAGACATCCAAACTAAGACAATAGCAAATGTCACCTTCCCCCAATGAATCACTAAAAAGGGTGGGATTATCACAGTCCAGGGCTGGCGGGATGGAGGCCAGGGCACTATCGTTCACCCCACAGGAAGGGCAGGGCCAGCGACCCAGCAGCTCCACAGCTCCGAGGCTTCCCCCTGAGAGAGGGTGGGGCATCCCACGCTAAAGTTCATACGGCCACTCTTCAGAAGGCCTTTCACACGGTGAAAAATAAATAAGGACTCCCATTGGGAGAATTTGGTTGCATACTTTTTCTTTAGAAAAAAATGACTGAGAGAAAATATAACAAAATATTAACAGTTGTTCATTGTACATGGTGGGTGCATAGGTATTTAGTAGGTTGTGCTTTGTACATTTCTGTAACTTTTAATTCTTCCCAGATTGTGGTCAAATGTGTTGCTATAGGAGAATAATTGTTGGCTTGGGAAATCATTGAAATATATTTTAATGAAAATAAACTCAGACTGCAAGAGTATTTGAGTATAATCCCAATTTTATTTCAAAAAAACATGGGTGCAAAGGAAAAGCTGGTATGGCATGCTATTTATTTATGACTAGTTCCATAATTTTATTTTCTTCTTTGTGCTTTTCTGTATTCTCTAGAGTGAACATGCATCACCTCTGAAACACACTAAAATCAATATCTAAACATATTTTGCAGGCATGTCTTACTTCCTATGCTTCCCAACTCTGAACAAACATAAAATTCCTTTTTAAAGCCGCAAAGGGAAATACAAGGCCCAATAGATGTTACCCTGAGTGTCACATTGAACTTCTTGATGTGACAAAACGTGAACAAACCCAGATTTCTTAAAGTCCCTTCTAGCAAAGTTCTGATGTTTCCATCCGTCTGATGAATACTCACTGAGCACCATGCTAATCAGGATTCTCAGGTTACATGTAAAAAAAAGTGCCACATCAAAATGACCTATGTTTTTGGAAAAATGATTAGCTCACAAAGCTGGTGATCCAGGGGCTGGTGCGTCTGGCTCAGGTAGGTCCAGGGACCCAGTGATGTCATCAGGACTTACTCTCTCCGTCCCCTGTGCTGGCTTCATGCTCAGGTCGCTCTTCCCTGGGGCCAAAGGCTCTTCCCAAGCTGTAAAGGTAGTTGTAGACTTTTGAATGATATTTCATCACATCATTTCCTACATCCATCAAAAAAGAGGGTGCCTCCGGCGGTGAGCAGTGTGTGCCTGATGTGTTTTATCAGGACATAGGCACGTTTGGCGAGGAGATCACCCAGGCCCAGCCGCTGCCTGTGGAGTATCTGATCATAGATGTCACAAGTTTCCCCAAGGACCCAGTATACTTTTTCTATTTCACAAAATCCATTTCCTACTGGAAACCGAACTATGTTGGGTGAGACACAGGACTTTCACAGTTTGCCCACCTCCTCTGCCTTCTTGGGCACCATCCTGGATTCCACTGCTGCTGTTTCTGGCCACAGGGAGTCCTGCCTGCGCCGCACAGCGTGGCCTGCTGCGGGCGAGGGGCTCTGCGTCCGTAGGAAGACAGTAGGAAATGATATCAACAGCTCACACCTACTGAGCACGTACCATGTGTCAAGAACTATTTAAAATATCTTCCAGGCATCGTCTTAAAACAGTGCTGTGAGGCTGGTGCCGCTACGCGCTCATTGTACAGAGGAGGCGAGTGGAACCACCCCCTGGGGAGTCAGGGGCACCAGCATCTGCAGGAGACAAGTATACGCCTGCATGTCCTTTATGTCCAATAGTCACCGCACAGACTTAATGAAATAAACATGGAAGTTCTCATACCACATGCAGAAGAGCAGACGTGCTCAAAACGACTGGTCAGGAAGATCATTGTTCTTAGCCTTCAGAGAGGCTCTCTGCAACCATCTGAAAAAGTGCCTGGTCATGTGCCTGACACTCCCTGCCCAGTGGGAGGCCCCATCAGCAAAGACAGGGGCGTCCCTGGCACCATGTAGGTGCTCAGTAAACATTTGTTGAATGAATGAATGGCCCACATAATCTCCCGCTCCAATGACCTAGCCCTGGAGTACACATTGATTTGTTCTGGATTTCTTAATAATTAATCTCTTGACAAAATTTAAGATCTGTTAATTACCCCTGATTAATTAGGGCGAACTTTTTAATTGCTTCCCTAAGCTGAAATACACTGTCAATAGGAGGCATAATTAGTGACCCAGTAATCAGTTTTAGACCAATTATCCCGTGGTAACAAGTGGAACTAGGCAAGAAGTGCCGGAGGGGCTTGGGCCAATTTCAGTGGAACTCAGAATAATAAAATCGGCACTCTTGCGGGTGAGGAATGCATGTTCCATGTAATTGGAAATACAAATACTCACATTCTCTTGGGTGTTTCATTTTTCTGCGTTTTCACTGTTGTGCTGTTTGAAAGCACTGAAACAAGTGCACTCCCCGCCTACCCAATCAAAGGCCGGGAGGAGATTCTTGGAGTTGCCTGCATGCCTTTGGGTGCAATTAGGGCCCAAGTGGGGGGTGCCATTCACACTGCAGTCCTTGTGAATAGGAACCTGAAGGTTGTGCAGCCTGTGGGTCTTCAGAGGGAGTGGTGGGCGTGGACGCTGAGCTTTCTCCAAACGGGGAAATGCAAGTGGCAGGCATCTGTCATGGTCTGTTCAGTTATATCACATGCACATTTAATTTCTGCATATCTAACTCCTTGGTTTTAAAAAACTTAAGAAAAAGAAATAACTTAAGTAGCACAGGCAATGCTTTCTGCCACTTCGTTCGATACGTGTTCACCCCAGAGAGAGCTTGAAATGTGACCTTGCGTCTGCTGTTCCCTGTGTGCCTCGTAGAGAGATTGCAGCACCGTGGAGAGGATTTAAAGGTTGGCACCTTTTTAAACAGCAGGACCCCCAGGCCGGCCACTCGTTGGCTGTCCACTGAAGAAGCAGAGATTTCCACCCGGAGTGGAGGAAAACTGGCTGGGCTGGCCTTTCTAAAAGATCACATAACAGCCGCCAGCATGGCGCCGTGCTAAGCAATTTCAAGGGTCATTTGCCAATGTGAGATTTTTCTCCTTGTTCTGCCTATTTGAGAGCCTCATGTCCTGAAGATGAGGCAGAATTCCGTCTGGGGGAGCAAGCAGGGTGCTAGTTTCCCGAACTGGGAACTCTTTCTCGACCTGCAAGATTCCTGGTAGACCAGTTGGTTGTGAAGAGGTGGCTGGGCCCTACCACATCAAAGCCATCGGGTGCTCGCTTTTTAAACATGCGGATTCCGAGTCCCCGCTCTGGACTTACTATTCACAATACCCAGGCACATAGCCCGCAATCTGCATGATGGCAACTCCATGTGCTTCTGGCGCACACTCTCAGCTGTGCGCTCAGGCGAGGGGGAAGAAAGCCAGTGTTACCCATTGCCCAGTCCTCAGTGCCTGGCGCATGGGACGGTTTAATGAATATTAGGTCACTGAACGAGATCAAGTGTCTAATTCTTTGTTTTGATTTAGCAATCCTCAAGACAAGGTTAAGCTCTCAGCCAAGCTGGACCTTCAGGAAGAAGAGGGATAGATCTATCTCTTTCCCTTGCTCAGGGCTTCTCCAGGACCAAGGCCTGAGACCTGCCTCAGTCAGCTCAGCCCCTTCCCTGCCACCTGCTCCAATCCTCCGCGCAGCATCTCTCACAAGCCAGTCACTTGGTGCCTAGTCCTCTAATCCAACTGCTGGTTGACTTGCCAAGCGAAAAATATGCCGAGACACAAACCACTCATGCCCAGAGTTATCTCCATCTGGGGAGAAGGAGGCAGCTGGGCAAGGGGCTTTTCTCTGAGCCAGGGAACCCCGAGTGATACTGGGGTTCCTCCAAGAGCAGTTCCTAAAAAGATCAGACACCTCAACAGTCCTGGGAGGCCTGCGTGCTGAGAAACGCTGCAGGCTGGCTCTCCATGGAGAATATACTCAGATGGCCACTTTGCCCAAACATCTCGTTCATTCAGCAGGTTATCTGTTGAGCATCGGCTACATGCCAGGCACTGTTTGAGTTGCTTTGGGTACATCAAGGAACAAAGTAGATTATGGAGCTGCCGACAAGCCTCCTGCACTCGAAATTCTCTGTCCCTTAGCAGAGGATGCTTCCTCTCCCGGGGCCTGAGCTGCCCAGCGGCCAGCTCCCTGGCGGCAGTCCTCTTTCCCAGGCCCTCTCCTCCCAGGTGAAACGTGGGTGGGATGGTGACTTGACTGTGTGGAAAGCAACTGTGAGAGTTGGACCTGACCACAGGAAGCCTTAGAAATCCTCAAACAGCCC
>NW_005370773.1:112748-117424 GCF_000412655.1 Myotis brandtii | reverse complement strand
TATGAACATCAACCTATGAATCAGGAGGTCATGGTTCAGTTCCGGGTCAGGGCACATGCCCAGGTTGTGGGCTCAATCACCAGTAGGGGGTGCATAGGAAGCAGCCAATCAATGATTCTTTCTCATCACTGATATTTCTCTCTCTCTAGCCCTCTCCCTTCCTCTCTCTGAAATCAATAAAAATAAAATGTTTTAAAGAAAGCCTCAAACATCTGTTGTTTCCATTGCCTGTGCCAGATGTGTCCATCTGTCCCTGCAGACCTCCTCCCGGCCCTCCACCTGCCTCTGCCCCAGAGGCTGGGCGGAATGCACCACATCCATGGCTGTGCGTGTCCTCTCACTGCCAGCTGGGTTTGCTCAATGGGAGGCCCTGGGAGCAGGAGGGAAGGAGGTCAGGACACTTATTTCTCGTGTTGTCTCTCCGAGAGGTAATCCCGGGCTGGCCATGTCCCTCAACAGAAGGTGACTCTCAAAGAGGTTTGTTCTGTACAACTTTCCCTCCCCTTCTGGGGTAGAGGTGGTGACAACTCCACTGTCACCAGCCCCAAGTTCCACCTTATCCTGAGGCTCCCCGTCTTCTTACCCACAGCTTTGCAATCAGTTTTTCTCAAAAAATCCTTCTCAAGTTGTACTGATTTAATGCACCTGTGTCCCAGGTGGAGCCTGACTCATGCCCTCCCTCTCCTCACTCGCAGGGCGCATGCTCTCTGCGAAGACACAAACATCAAGGGTGCAAAGAGTCCCGCAGGGCACACCTGCCTCACCGACATGTCTTCTTGGCCCTGCACATGGTGGTCCTCGTATGCTTTTATATTTGGAAGAATAGTTGCCATCATTAAAAACATAAAATTAAAGTACAAATCAAGGCATTTCATATAAGAACCAACATTTTTAGCTTTTCTTGCAAAGTTAGAATTTTTGGCAACATTAGGCCTAGGTTAATGGTATTAATGGTCCAGAGCTAAGTGGTAGCTGCCTCTAAACACAGAACGTAGAGCCGAACACAGTTCCCAGTTTGTCACAGTCTTCGCGACACCTACAGCTTCGTTGATAGCGAGGCTGCACTTAGAGGGCGGAGATGCTCCGCTGCCTGGGGGCGCCCGGGTGCTCACAGCACGTGCGCTGGTCTGCACGCCAGGATGGAAGGCTCCTAAAACCACCCCTCCCCACCCAGAACAGCAAAATGGAGCTTTCTCATCTCGCCAGTCTGTAGGTATAAAGTGATATCTTGTTGTTGTTTTAATTTGAATTTCTCTCATTACTAATGAATTTGAGTATCTCTTCATATGCTTGTTTGCCTTTTATATTTCAAGATAATTTTTGGAGCAGTCTACCTCCTGTGGAATCAGTACCACACTGACTCACCTTCCTCCCAGGCATTATTTTGGAGGATCTTATTAGAGCGTGGGTCTTCCCATCTCTTCCCTGACCGTGAGGGGGACTGGCCGGGGATCCGCTCTAATCGTTTAGCTATAGAAGAGAGACAGTTGCATTTGCTAGTGAGTGCTGCCCGTTCCTGTGGGTTGCACGAAGCATGAAAAGAGGCCTGGACACCCTCCTACCATCCAGGGCTGAGCACTAAGCCCCTCGCCCTGATCAACTCCATGCTCCATAGTCCTCTTGCTCCTTGACTCACCTTCCCAAGTGCAGCCTCCCACTCCTCTTAGGCCTGACCTTGACCTCCAAATGCCAGCACATTGGGATTAGAGTTCAACATATGAATTTAGGGGCGGGGCACAAATATTCAGTCCAGTGAGGTTGCTTTGGCTGCAAGTAACAGAAACACTCTAGGGAAAGCCCTGGAAGACAGAAGCCAGGAAAGCGGGAAGGCTCTCAGAGGGGGTTTGTGCAACCTCCCTCCGGAGCAGTGGCCTCAGAGCTGTGTGCACAAGGCGTGGCGAGGGGTGGGGGTGGGGGGGATCCAACCATCCACTGAGATATAGGAAAAGATATTCAAATTTCTATTTCTACTTAGTTTTATCTCATGTTAATTTTTTCTATTTTTGTATGTTCTAGAATATACATAGTAGTAACTATCATATTTGTATAATTTGGAAATAAATAAATGTATAATTATTGGGGTATATAATCAAAATTTTCTATCAGTAAAAGGAGGCCCTCGCTACTCAGAATGCGGTCCAGGAACCACAGCAAGGGCCTCACAGGCCACATGCTGGAACCAGAGCCTCGGGCCTCGCACTCTCCCGACCGAGTCTGCATTTTAAGAAGCCCTTGCTGACTGTGTGCACGTGGGAGACCTGCTGCTTCAGAGCAGGGCCATGACACAGTGTGACCTTTGACCTCTGTCCTTACAAAACTCCAGACTCCCAGAGGAGAAGCTGATTGGTCTAGCTTGGGTTAAGTGTCCACCCCTGGACTGTCAGCTGTTGCTAGAAGGGGTCAGGATCACATCACAGGCTCATAGTCCCTTGAATGGCAGAATCAGTGACCCAGGTAAACCCAGGAAGGATAGCCTACGAAACCCTCCATCGAGGGAGGGAGGCATCTGGCTGGAAGTGCCCCAGCCCTACCAGCAGGATTCAATGACTGGATGCCCACAAAAAACAACCCCCGAACTCCTAAGGAACAGCTCAGCCTGTACTCACTGCCATGGGCTTCAACCCTGTACCTGATCGGGCCTCCGTCTCCTTTTACACAGACCATGGGCTCAGCCACGGCCACACACGAATTCTTCCAGAGTCACCATGGGGTCCAGTTACCATTCTCCACCCTGGTCTCTCTAGTTCATAAAGGTTCTGGCAATGTGCTGCCAGGCCTGCTCTGCTGGCCCGGGCTCCCCCTAAAGTGCCTGAAACGCAAGACCCCAGGGAGGCACTGGGCTCTGGCAGGCACAGGGAGAAGGGCGCTCTTCCCAATTCTGCGACACCTTTGCCCCGAGGACCTGGAAAACATTATGCTCGAGTTTCATAAACCATCGTTTTTACCACTCACTTCTCAAACCCCAGCCCTGACTGTGATCAGGAAATGTCTGTTCCCTTTGACCTCTTTCTTTCTCTGATCTCTCCTCTCTGCTCCCACTCCCGTCACCTCCTCCATGTGTAACACAGCTGCTGTGGGTGTGAATGGACTTGGACAGAGTGGGCATGCGAGGGGCGGTTAGGAGAGACGAACACCAGCTAAGGAGAGTGCCCATCACAAGTGTAGCCTTATTCTCGTGTGGCTCACTCCCCTGGGGTATTTGCTTTTCTAAATGGAACTCTGTTCCCAGAATCCGGGAGCTGGTGGAGGTGGGCTGTGTGCAGGGCTGGTGGGCACAGCCAGGGCCGGGCAGAGTTCCGGTCGGGAGCCACTGCGTGGGCACAGCCAGGGCCGGGCAGAGTTCCGGTCGGGAAGGCTGGCGCCCCGGGCAGGGGTCGGGAGCCACTGTCTGCCTTCGCACGGCCCCTCCTTGTGTTGTCTGCTTTGCCTCACACAGAACCGCTCTCTCTGTGCTAAGTAAGCACCCAGCAGGCCCAGTCCCATGGCCTCAGCTGATGCTCTCCACCTCCTCCACTGAACACCCCCACAGACTGCATACAGGCACCACAGAACCGCTCTCTCTGTGCTAAGTAAGCACCCAGCAAGCCCAATGCCATGGCTTCTGCAGCTGAAATGTTCTCCTCCGCCTCCACTGAACACCCCCACAGACTGCATACAGGCACTTTCCTACCAGGTGGAGGAGCCTGAAGGACGGAGACCAGACAGGGCTGCAGCTCCATCTCCGGGGCAGGAGCGGGCGGGCCCTGTGCTGCCTCTGGGAGGGCTGGCTCCTCCCACATCCTTGGCTGTGCTCCCTGAGGGAGAAGGGACCATCATTGGAGACAAGCGTGAGTCGTGACCTTACAGGTGAATAGTGCCTAAGAGGAGTAGGCCTTTGTGCCAGCCCCCCTCCTTCCTGACGTGCGAGCTGCTCGGCACCTCCCTGCGCTGTGGGAGCCCCCGCTGTCCCCCGGCCGATCACACTCCCACTTCTCTGGTGAGGATGCCTCCCGATGGCCCCTCTGCCAGAGGCTTGGGCCCCGGGCTGCTTCTCCTTCTATTCTTCCGCCTCAGCACACTGCACATCCCTTTCCTTGGCTTCTCCGTGGGCTTTCCCTTAACGCAGGGAGCCAGGCCCCCAAGCCCTGCAGACTCGCACCCAGTGCTTGCCGGCCATGCAGAATCAGCTTCGTTCAGGAGAATGAGCCGCCCCACCGGTGGGGCGCCATGACCAAACCTCCGCGTACACACGGCGGCTTCCTAGCTGCTCCTCCCATGGCCCGATGCCTCTCTCCTCAGGTGGAAGGTGTGACAGGTTTGACGAGCAGACTTTGATCTGTCACGTTCACCTGCAGAGAAACGAGCTGCCGAAGGAGTCCGGGCAGTGTGAGTGTCCGCCTCTCAACTCCCAGCTCTACGCACGCCCGGGGAGCTGTGTGCAGACATGAGCGTGGCTACTCCTGCGCCCTCATTCCAGGCTGACATCTAAAGGAACGGGTTCTAGCTTCAAGAGCCCCTCCTCCAGGGGGTGGTAACACCGATGCATCAACTCACGGCCATTCCTCCTGCTGTTATAATTAACAGAGTTCACACCAACCTCGGCTACGCACTCTCTAGCTTAGAGACAAGTACATGTTGGCTCATACTTAACACCTCATGGCTTTCTCCCTGCTCTGAGAAGTAAACTAATACAAGCC
>NW_005370773.1:107439-112687 GCF_000412655.1 Myotis brandtii | reverse complement strand
GGCCTTAACGAGCTTCCCAACTGCTCAGTTTGTACTGATGAAGGGACTCGTAACCTGTTTTCACGACCTCAAATGAAGTGAAACTCCGGGGGCCAAAAAACTACCTTTTCCCACCAGATACTTTAAAACGTCCAAAGTTGTTCAGATCCGTTAACCAAGCAGTTTAGCTTGGCCCCCATTGGAAGAGGCACTTCCTGAAAACAGCGAGCTATTATTTAAGCACATTGTCTCAAAAGGTTTGCTCGCTTTATTCTTAGTGCTCTCCGGGCTTGGGGCTTCTAGGCCAATCCCTGACCTCGAAGGCCAGCAGGGCTGTGGACACCTTCTCTTCTCCGACCCCCTAATGCGCCCTTTCACCTAAAGCAGGGGTTCTCAACCTTCTGGCCCTTTAAATACAGTTCCTCATGTTGTGACCCAACCATAAAATTACTTTCGTTGCTACTTCATAACTGTAATGTTGCTACTGTTATGACTCGTAATGTAAATATCTGATATGCAGGATGGTCTTAGGCGACCCCTGTGAAAGGGTCGTTCGACCGCTAAAGGGGTCGCGACCCACAGGTTGAGAACCGCTGCCCTAACGGAAACACGCCGTTCCTGGGAGCTCTCCCTGGCCCTTCTGCAGAGCAAAGCAAGCACAGCACCTGCGCGCCCAGCGAGCTTCCACGTGGAGGCTGCACTGCGCCAGGGTCCTGGGAACCAAGATGGGAAACCTGGTCCCCGGCAGCAGAAAAACTCTCTCCCAGACCTGGGCTCTTATTAAAAATACAGATTCCACATCGTCACCTCCGGCTTCCAGAGCGAGTCAGGCGGGGCCCCCAGAAGACATCTTAGCAAAGCCCCCGCAGTCCTGACACAGCAGGCTGAGCAGTCACTGGGACGGGAAAGCCCACATTAATGGGGATACAAGGAAGGAACTGGGGGCAGTGGGGCTGACCCGTGAGAGTGTGCGATCAGTCGGGGTCCACTCGGGAGACGGGAGCCACACCATCACTGGAACGAGGAGTTGTTACAAGATATGAAGCTGCTAACCAGGTAACTAGAAGAGGAAAAGGTAACTGAGCATCCGAGAGCGAGCCCCAGCAGGAAGCACTCCCACCCTGCTAACCAGGTAACTAGAAGAGGAAAAGGTAACTGGGTATCCCAGAGTGAAGCTGGCAGGAAGCGCTCCCACCACTCGAGCTGGGCATCAAGGGAAGCAGATGAAGGCGTTCAAGCCCTGTGGTCTGGAACCCTAACCTCTGAGGATGGTGCCAGCCAGCTGGAGTCTCCCATGGGACTCCCTTCCTCTTTCCCCACGGCCTCCCTCTAGCGCCCCCCTGAACAGAGCCCTCAGGGAGCAGCTGGCATAGATGCAATGTCGTTGCCGTGTTCGGGTCCCAGTGCACGAAGCTGAATAGAAAGGACTGGGTTTGGAGCTGAGAGATGATCATGTAAAAACTACACAGTGGATGAAAGAAAAGAGAGGGGGTTACGAGGCAGGCATCATGCTACTTTACAAATGAAATTTTACTTAATTCTCACAACCCCATAAGGATGAAACCCAGAGAGGTCAATTCAGCCATGAGAGGTCACACAGCAAGAAAGTGATGCCACTGCATGAGCCTCATTTCTCCCATGAGTTGGCTCTAGCCCTCATAGAGAACTCAAATTAACATGTTATAATCCCTCCCCTAATTCTTTTCCCTGGAACTGGCTTCCATTCCACTTCACCCACCAGTGGAGCTGCACCCCAGGTAGAATTTGTTATAAGAGGTAAGTTTTCTCTCTTTCTGAGTTTCCCAGGATTTCTGTGTCACTGGGTGTCATTGCTGTTCCAATAGAATAGATGGGTGGGGGGGTGCGGGGGGGAGTCTCAAGCTGGAAGTCTACTAATCCCTCCAGAGTGTAAGTGAGAGGCTTCCCCACCACTCCATTACCATCCCGCCCCGCCCCCTGGGGGCTTGTCCTGGGGACTCCTGAGGGGGTGGGTGGGACAGCTGTTCACATGGGGCAATAAAACAGAGACAAGGGCATTTGTGGTCAAGACAGGCATCAGGGAAGCGAGAGTCCCCAGGAGTCACAGGAATGCCTGACTCAGCAAACACAGAGGCTGGGCCAGCTCGTCCTCAGCTCCACTGCTTCGAATTAGACTTTCCACCCTACCGGCTCCTTTGCATGCTTCTCTCTCTAAACACAAATCTTAAACCCCTTTCCTAACGCACAGCCCCTCCAGGCTTCCTACTGCTCATGACTCTTCAAAGAGTTGTCTACACTCAGCCTCTCCTCCCCCGGCGCCCCCAGCCTCCCTCTGGCTTCAGCCGCCACCTCTCCACAGAAACAGTCGCCCTGGGGTGACAGGTAACCCACACGCTTGTACAGACACTGGGCCTTCCTTGTCTTCATATCATTTGTCGTCCAGCCAACATCTGGCTCTGGGGACCGTGCGAATCCATTCTGCCATCGAGCTCTGCATCCAGGAGAGCTCTTTAGTCAAGAGCAGCAAAAACCCACTTGGGAGGAGGCTGGGGGATGAATTCATGAAGAGGTTTGCACAAGTGCCTGGCATTTGGTTGATTCAGTTCTCTCTCCAGTTCTTCACCCTACCTGTCGCCACACTCTGGGACGTGACTTGTAGCGCCTCTCACCCTGGAACCTGCTTTGGCCAAAGGACGGTTGGCAGTTAGGACACAGGCGGAGGCTGAGCCAGCACTGGCACTTGCCACCTCCCTGCTCCTCTGCCTCCACCCGGGAGCATGCGGCTCACTCGCTGGAGGGTGGAGCACTGAGCCCCCCATTTGTCCCGGCTGAGTCATCCTGAACTCCCTGGATTCACAGCCCACCCCCAGACACAGGAGCGAACCCACCAAGCGCAGCGGGTTGTTTAGATGCCCTTCAGAGAACCATACAATCACAACTGCTCCTGACCGTGGCCCGCAGGCCCGCCCTGGTGATGCACAGACTTACGAGCTGAATAAACGCTGCGTGTTTTAAGTCACTAAGTTCGGGGATGGTTTGTCTATAGTTTGTTAGGGCTGCAATAACCAAGGGCCGCAGACGGGGTTAAACACACAGTTGCTCTGGGCTCTGAGGCTGAGGTCAGGCCGGCAGATGGGCTTCTCCTGAGGCCTCTGCCTGGCCAGTAGGTGGCGGCTCTTCATCGTGTCCCTGGGCCTTTCCGCTGACGCCCACATTGGCTGTTGAGTGTCTGTGTGTCCAACTTTCCACTTCTTACAAGAATGCCATTCAGATTGGGTTAGGGCCCACTCGAAAGACCTTATTTAAACTTAGTCGCCTCTTCAGAGGCTCTACCTCCAAATACACTTACGTCTGCAGAACCGGGGGTTAGGGTTTGAACATATGCATTTGGGGAGGACACAATTGGGCCCATAAGTTTGTTACACAGCCTTCTTGTGGCAATAAGCACTTGATTTATGCCATTGAAGGCAGAGCTAGCGAGCCAGGCCCTGACAGGACAGCAAAAGGCAGCACGCAGGCCCCGCTGGGTGCACAGTCTCTAAGCAGCAGCTCTGACCCCCGCTGTGGGTGGGGTGGGGTCACTCTCAACAGCTGGGGTCCAGAGAAAAGAAACCTGGCCCCACTGGGAGGGACCCGCACCCTCCTCCTGTACTCCATTGACAAGCCACCAAAACCTCCCGCCATGGGAGAGGCGTGGCTCCCTAAAGGAATAATGAAACGCGGAATTCTGGGCCCAAAGGAGCCACATGAATCCACTACAAGCTCTGGCTCCTCCTCCTGGTTTAATGATGCCCACTTGGCCCACCATCCCATGTAGCAGGGGAGCCAGCCAGTGCTGGGTGGCACAGTGAGCCTCTAAAGATTCTCGAATAATCATGATCACAGCACAAAGCTCGCAGGATGAAATTAAATAGGGAGTAATGTGAAGGCCTACACCTGAGTCCACAGGAAGTAACAGCTGGTGGAGGACAAGATAAGAGTCTGGATGCCCAGTGGTAGCTCATGTGCAAAAAACCATCCACTCAGAATGTGTCAGCAGTGGGAGGAGATGGCCAAGGACCAGGCCTGATGCTGAGCTAACCAAAGAGCTGGCCGGCTCTCCTAGGGCTGCCTGGAGTCTGTATGGCTCGCTGGGAAGCGTGAGAGCCGGGCACTGCGGGCCGAGGGCCTGCTGCACACCAGCCCGCGTGGTGCTTTGCTCCATCGCCCCAGCTAAGCGACACAGGCACAGGCTGCGACTCCCTTTCCCAGGGGATGGGTGAGGCGAGGAGGGGAGTAACCTGCCCAGGCCACACAGCCTTGAGGATTCCAGTTCTGGACCCTGGCAGCCTGACGCCAGGGTCTGTGCTGTAGCCAGGCGCTAGGCTGGCTCCCAGGACGGGGCAGTGACGCCGCTCTCAGGTGGGGGAGGAGGGAAGAGCACCCCTGGTGCCAGAACCACGCTGGGGCTTCAGCAGGCACCGGCTCTCCCTCCCAGAGGGGTTAGCGTCCCCAGGTTAACCCGAGGCTGGTGTCGGGGACAGAGGAAGGAACCCTGCACTCTCGCCTGAGGGACACACCGCAGGGCGCCCTGGGAGGGCGCATCCCGCGCAGGTGAGAGTGTTCTGTTTAACCTCTAGAGAACAGAGCTGGGGCAATGGGTGGACTTTACTACAATGTAACTTTGTCTTAAAGTTATAAAGGTCTTTCTAATATGGCTTATTAGTATTACTAATTACACACAATATAATAGTAAAGATATGCCATTTACTACGCATTATTATGTGCTAAGAACTTCACAGTCACTATATGTATCATGCATTTCAATACTAGAGTCACAGTAAGGGCTGCTGCCATTCCCGCTGTGTCACGCCCTGTGCCGCCTCTAAGCGGTGGCTCCTTATAGATGGGCAAGGCCCGGCCTGTGAGGCGCTGCCCATGCCGAGCTCGTGCTGGGCTTGGTCCTGTTCCCTGCCCTGCTCTGATCACTGCTACTGCGTCTCACGGGGTCCAACCTGCAGCCCAGACAGTAATTGGTTTACCCCCTCAAGTTGCATTACTATCCCCACCTTCCAAACGGCACGGCGAGGAACAGACTAGGTAAGCTTCGCGGTCACAGCCAGGGGAGGCACTGACTCCCGCAGCCTTGCTCCAGGCGGGTCCGGTCCGATAATCCCGCAGGACCAGCGGCGAGGAACCGGCCTGGACACTGGAGAACACCGGGCCCCGGGCTGCAGGCGGGCCGCCTGCCTGCGATCCCAGGCGCCTCCCTCCTGGATGCGGACTCCAGGGGCACAGACCCCGGTGCGGA
>NW_005370773.1:93197-107408 GCF_000412655.1 Myotis brandtii | reverse complement strand
CGCCGCGCACGTGCCAGCCAGCCGGCCTGTGTTTCACTGAAAGGAAGCGTTTACCCAGCCGGCTGCCGGCAGGCCACGCGCAGTTTATTAGAGCTTCACTGGGAGTGATCGTTGCCCGTTTACAGCTCCGCTGGGATGGCCCCACCGCAGCAGCAGCGCTGAGGCTCTAACTAAATCACTGACTTCCCTGCGATGGAGCAGCTCGGAGAGCCTCATCACCACTTAGCTGCTGTCTTCAGGCATGGGGGGGCAGAGGTGCAAGATTCCCCCTCCTTCCTGTCTCCATCTCTGCGCACACACGCACGCACACATGCACACACACACGCACGCACACACGCACGCACACACGCACACACACACGCACCTACGCGCGCGCACACACATGCACACACGCGCGTGGGCCACACGCACACACACGCACGCACACACACACGCACACACGCGCACACACACGCACATACACGCGCGCGCACACACATGCACACACGCGCGCGAGTACACACACTAACTTCTCCGGGGCCTCTATCATTCTGGCGCACTGACCCTAGAAGGCCAGCCAGGTCTGAAGAATCTCTCTAAAGTCAGGCAGATTTGGGTCCAAATGCCAGTTGTCAGATTTAGCAAATAAAAATTACAGCACACACAGTTAAATGTTAGATCATAAACAATTCTGAAATTTAAATGTAACTGAGAGCCCGCCATTCTATCTGGCAGCACTCCCTGGGGCAGGGGAGGGCTGACCTCTAATCCTCAGCTTCCTCATCTGTGAGATCCTGGACCCTCATGAGACCTGGGGAAGACCAGGCCTGTGAAGTGCACGCTGCTGGCGCTCGGGCGCTGTTCTCTGCCCACTCTGATTACTGCTGCATCTCATGGGATCCAATCCGCAGTCCCAGTAATTTGTTTACCCCTCAGGTTTCATCCACATCCTTGAATCCCCAATGCCGAGGAAGTGCCCGGAACAGAGTAGGTGCTAGTAATATATGCTAAATAATTTAATTGATTATCTGTTTAGCAGTTGCAAAAAACCAACAGCTAGTGAATGAAACATTAACCATCCTGGAAATATTTATCCCAAAAGCAAGTTTCCCAACTTTAAAAAACAAAGAGCAAGATCGCCTTTCTGTGGACACGTTTATCATGTCCCAGTGAAGAGGTTGCGACCAGGGAGACTGTCTGCCGTGGCTCGGATTCTGACTCCTCCCCTCTGTGCTTCCCAGTTCTCCCACCTGTAAAATGGAGATAATAATAGTATCTACCTCAAACGGTTCGTGCAAGTTCATACATGTAAATACTCCTTCAGCGCTGGGCACATAGCATCTGGTGCTCAGTTAACAGTAGCTATTACTTAGGCCAGCCCTGCCCTCTGTCACAGGGAGCAAGTGACAGCACGGCACACGGGAAGGGGAGGGTGCCGTGGAAGATGGGGGACAAAGGAGCTCCTTGCCCACAGCTGTGGCCGAGCAGAGTTGCCCACCTCTGCCTTCAGAGGAGACGGACTTCCCTGAAGGCCTGGGCCGCGAGAGCGAGCAGTGTGGGGGGCTGGGCCCTGGCGCTTACCAGCGTCTGCGTCTTTGTTTAGTGTCTACCTCCGGACCGGAGTGTAAGTCAGCGAGGGCCGGCACTTCTCAAGGCTTTGTGTACTGGCTAACCCAGAATGCTTGGCACAGAGAGGGTGTAGCCATCAGTTGTCTGGGAAGGGCAATGAGGAAGTAAAGTTAAGAGAGGTTTTGTATTTTAACTTTCCTTCTTTTCTTCCCTTCTTCCCTCCTCCACCCCTCCCTCCATCTTTCCTTCCTTCGAGGTGCGATGAGCATGTGTACAGAGCTACAGCGAGATGTAGAGAGAATAGCGAAGCGAGACACCCTCAGGTGAGGCAGGAGGACCTTGTCCTCTCCCGCTTCTGGAGTAATCCCCACACTGGGGAGCAAGATGTAAGAGAGTGATGCATTTTGCACATATGTATGTGGGTGTATGTGTGAGTGTCTGTGTGCACACACACAAGAAACATCTTATGTACATACTTGAATCTGTGTGATAGAAAAGATTGAGACCATGTACACCAGCGTGGTAACAATCCTTTCTCAGGTCAGTAGGTCTGGGTCAGGTTTTGTTTTCTTCTTTGTGTTATATTTTCTGAAATGCCCAGCCTGCTCCAGGACTGGCACCTCTCAGCTGAGACGCCTCCGGCCCCCCCCCCAGGTCACACGCACACCCCCCGGGACATCCTCAGCCAGGAGCGGTCCCTGTGAGCACACAGAGGCCTGGCCCAAGCCTTAGTCCCGGCCCGCTCTCTACGGGTCAGCCTTCTGGCTGCATCACAGCCCGGTTTCTCCCTCTGCGCAGGCCTGCGCTCCAGGGAAGACGGCCTATAGCACCTACAATAAAGACATTCATTTGGCAATGAGAGAAACTTTTAATAAAAAACGTCCTGATAAAATGCCCTACACTTTGTTCTAGATCTTCCACTACGAAGAATTGTCTGTGCTCCAAAGAGACCAATGAAATATACTCCGAGCTCTGTTCCCCAGGCCATGCAGGGGAAGGCACGGGAGGCGATTAATCAATTAGTCTTGTTTGTCTTCCAATAAATCCCCTCCCAGCGGGCTTGTCCCTGCCCAGCTGGCATTTCCATAACCGCCTGCCACCTTACCTGTGTTAAATGACGCATTGTCCTAAACGTGGAGACTTTAATCTCATCTAGTAAGCCAGAGGCCCAGCAATTCCCTGAATGCATCTTATTGACTTTGTAACTCAGACTTCCCCACCCCGGCACGGTGGCCAGGGGAGAGGTGTTTGTCTGTGAAATTGGCTGGACACAGACCATTGACTGTGATGATAACCAGTGATTTGTGGGGCCAGGTAGACAAGCCACATGCACTAAGCAGATTAAAATATAACAAAACAAAAGGCGCCATTACCAGGAGTACAGCGAAGGGCAGCAGGTTGTTTGTGACAAAAGACAGAAAACAAACTAATTCCAGGTCTGGAAGGAGGCCCAAAAGAGTGCTTTCCTCCCTCTGCAGTGAGCCAGAGAGGACGCATGGCTGTTACACAGCTAAGGAAACCAATTTCTGAAGGCTCTTTGGCGGAAGTCTCAGAACGCTGGGCTCTGACCCTGCTGGTCCGTGTTCTCAATGTCATTCAGGCCTTTTTGCCTCCTGTGGCAGGAATCGTTTGCAAAGGGTGCAGCGATCATTTTAAACAGCTTTAAAGAACACTCTTGGAGTGGCCTCCTTCCCACTGAGGATTAAACCGAATGAGTCTAAATGAGCTGGCACCTGCCACCGCTCTCACTTTAGCCTTTGTCACACCTAGTCTTACCCACTCCCCTCAGCCACATTGCCTTCTTGCTGTTCCTCCAACAACACTGGCACCTCTGACCCCAGGGCCTTTGCACTTGCTGTTCTTTTTAGTGTCATGCTTTAGACACCTCCCAGTCTAGCCCACATGCTTCACGCAGGTCTCTGGACAGTGGTCACCTCCTCAAAGACGCCCTCCCTGTTCACTCAGTCTGAAATGTACCCTGCCTCCCCCTGGCAATCACTCACAGTCTCTCCATTCTCTTATATTTTTATTATTGGTATTTATTGTGAATGGACATCATAATATTTGTTATACACTTATTAGTTTATTTTAAGCCTCACTCCTCAAGAGAATGGGAATTTTGGTGTGTGTTTTTGTGTTTTTTTAAAGTATATTTTTATTGATTTCAGAGAGGAAGGAAGAGGGAGAGAGAAATAAAAACATCAGTGATGAGAGAGAATCATTGATTGGCTGCCTCTTGCATGTCCCACATTGGGGATTGAGCCCACAACCTGGGCATGTGCCCTGACCGGGAATTGAACCATAACCTTCTGGTTCATAGGTCGACGCTCAACCACTGAGCCACACCGGCTGGGCATGTGTGTTTTTTTCATTGAATTTATTGGGGTGACATTGGTTCACAAAACATACAGGTCTCAGTTGTACAACTCAATAAAACATCATCTGCACACTGCATCCTGTGCCATCCCCCAAGCCAAGTCTTTCCATCCCCATTTTCCCCCTTTGCCCACCTCCACCCAGCCCCAGCCCCTTCCTCTCTGGCTATGACCACACTGTGGTCTGTGTCTGTGGTTATGTACGTATGTTTTTGGCTAACCCCTTCACCTTCTTTCACCCAGTCGCCCCTCCTCCCTGACAAACTGTCAGGCTGTTACATGTATCTATACCTCTGTTTCTATTTTATTTTGTTCATTAGATTCCAAATAGGAGTGAGGTCTCATGGAATTTGTCTTTCTCTAACTGGTTTATTTTACTTAGCATAATAATCTCCAGGTTCACTCATGCTGTCACAAAGGGTAAGATTTCTTTTCTTTCTTTTTTTTTTTTTTTAGTGTATTCCGTTTTGTAAAATGTACCACAGCTTTTTTATCCACTCACCTACTGATAGGTACTTGGGCTGTTTACAGATCTTAGCTATTATATGTACTGTTGCAATGAACATAGGGGTGCATATATTCTTTCAAATTAGTGTTTCAGGATTCTTAGGATATATTCCCAGATGTGGGATCACTGGATCAAAAGGCAGATCCATTTTTAATTTTTTGAAGAAACTCCATACTGTCTTCCACAGTGGCTGCACCAGTCTGCATTCTCACCAGCAGTGCATGAGGGTTCCCTTTTCTCCACCTCGCCAGCAGCACTTGTTGTTTGTTGATTGTACCCATTCTGGTGTGAGGTGATACCTCATTGTAGTTTTAATTTGCATCTCTCTGATGATTAGTGATGAGTACCTTGTCATATGTCTCTTGGCCATCTGTATGTCCTCTTTGGAGAAGTACCTATTCAGGTCCTTTGACCATTTTTAAGTTGGTTTCTTAGTCTTTCTGCTGTTAAGTTGTATGAGTTCTTTATGTACAGGATGTCCTAAGAAATGTATGCACACTTTAACAGCTGATAGCTTAAGTTTGAAAATGAAATGTATTTTAATAATCACTGCCTTTATAATTACTCAAAGTGTGTGTATACATCTTTTGGGACACCCTATATTTTGAAAAGTAACCCCTTATTAGATGCATCATTAGCAAATACGTTCTCCCATTCAGTGAGTTCCTTTTTATTTTGTTGGTGGTTTTGCTGTGCAGAAGCTTTTTAGTTTGATGTAGTACCATTTGTTTATTTTTTTTTTACCATTGTTTCTCTTGCCCTTGGAGATATATCAGCAAAAATATTGCTATGAGAGATGTCTGAGATTTTACCGCCTATGTTTTCTTCTAGAATTTTTATGGTTTTTGCAACTTACATTTAAGTATTTATCCGAGTTTATTCTTGTGCATGGTGTAAGTTGGTCTAGTTTCATTTTTTTGCATGTACCTGTCCAATTTTCCCAACACCATTTATTGAAGAGACTGTCTTTACTCCACTACATGCTCTTGCCTCCTTTGTCAAATGCTAACTGACCATAAAGGTGTGGGTGGATTTCTGGGTCTCTGTTCTGTTCCATTGGTCTATGTGCCTGTTCTTCAGCAGTCCCAGGCTGTTTGATTACAATGGTCTTGTAGTAGAGTTTGATGTCAGGTATTGTTATTAGTGTAAGTAGTTAAATATTAATAAAGGAAGAAAGCAAAGGAAATCAGACATTATTAAGCACAACAAACTAGGGAGCGTAGCCTGCTTAACCAGGAAGCTACAGGTTCACCAACCCCAAGGATCACAGCATTGCCCTGCAAAGGGGATTAACACCCCTCCCCACCGCCATGGAGGATGGCGTTTCAATTTCCCCAGTCCACTCACCCAGAGTATGGGGGGAGGTCAGAGCCAAGATGGCAACCATAGAGGCCTGTGAGTCTAGCCTGGGAAACGGATCAGATTGGATAAGGGACATAGAAGCCTGGAAGATCTAGGAAACAGATTGGTTAGAGGGCCAGCCCAGCGCAAGGCCACAAATGCTTGGGAAGTTGATTGGTTAGTTTGAAGATGCTCCGGGTCCTTCCCAAGGCCAAAACAATATAACCTGAGCCAACAAAGACAAGGCCTTCCTCTCCTCTCCTCTTTTTTCTCTCCCAGTGACATGCACTGGCCCCATTCGCTCATGCATTTTCTCCTCATAGCAACCATGTGGCCCTACCAGCCACCTGGGGCACAGGCAGACTGTGTGGGCCTGAGCATAGCACCAGGCTAAGCTAGCCAGATTGGGACAGAGACATGGACCGAACCAATGGCGCAAGTTGTCTGGACACTGGCCTATTCCTGGGCCTGATCGGGCTTTTTTCCATGGCGGGGCAGGCAGAGATGAGGCATTGGGAACCCAGGGGCACTCCATTGAATTTGCATCTAACACCACAGATTTACCTTACCATGCCACACCCTCCATACGTGGGTCCCTAGAATGCCTTCCTTGCGATCCCATGAAAGAAGATGATATCCACCAGCATGATTGTGATACCTCCAGCTTTGTTCTTCTTTCCCAAGATTGCTGTGGCTATTTGGGATCTTTTTTGGTTCCATATACATTTTTTAAATATTTGTTCTAGATCTGTGAAATATGCCAATGCAATGGGAATTGCATTGAATCTATAGATTGCTTTGGGTAGCTTGGACATTTTAATAATGTTAATTCTTCCAATCCATGAACATGGTATATGCTTCTACTTATTTGTATCGTCTCAATTTCTTTCTTCAATGTCCTGTAATTTTCTGAGTATAGGTATTTCACTTCCTTGATTAAATTTATTCCTAGGGACATTATTTGTTTTGTTGCAATAATAAATGGGATTGTGTTCTTAACTTCTCCAATAGTTCATTATTGGTTTATAAAAATGCCACCAATTTCTGAACAATTTTGTGTCCTGCTACTTTGCCAGATTCATTTATTAGATTTAGTAGTTTTTTGGTGGAGTCTTTAGAGTTTCCTATGTATAATATGTCATCTGTAAATAATGACTGTTTTACTTCCTCCTTTACAATTTGGATGCCTTTTATTTCTTCTTCTTGTCTTATTGCTGTCGCTAGGACTTCCAGTAATATGTTGAATAAGAGTGGGATAGCAATACTTATACCTGACAAAATAGACTTTAAAACAAAGGGACCCCAGCTTTTTATTTGTTTTCATTTTTATGAAATGATTATTTCTTATCCCTTCACTTTCAGTTTGTGTGTATCTTTTGTTCTGAGGTGGGTCTCTTGTAAATAGCATATGTATGTGTCATGTTTTCTTATCCATTCAGTCATCCTATATCTTTTGTCTGGAGAATTTAATTTGTTTACATTCAAGGTATTATTGTTAGGTAGTTATTTATTGCCATTTTATTATTTATACCTGTGTTCCTCTCCCCTTTTCTCTTTCTCTCTCCCCTTCTTCTTCTTCTTAAAGCAGGCCTTTGAGTATTTCTTGCAATACTGGTTTTGGAATAATATACTCCTTTAGCCTTTTTATTTGTTTGTTTGTTTGTCTGAGAAGCTATTTATTTCAACTTCAATTTTAAATGACAGCCTTGCTTGCTGGATAGAGTAGCCTTGGTTATAGGTACTTGTTTTTAATCACTTTGAATATTTAATGCCATCTTTCTGGCCTGAAGTGTTTCTGTTGATAAATCAGCTGACAGCCTTATGGGAATTCCCTTGTCAGTAACTAACTGTCTCTAAGATTCTGTCTTTAACTTTAACCTTTTCCATTTTAATTATGATGTGTCTTGGTGTGAGTCTCTTTTGGGTTCATCTTGAATGGGTCTTTCTGTGTTCCCTGAAGTTGTGTGACTTTTTCCTTCACCAGGTTAAGAATGTTTTCAGCCATTATTTCTTCAAACAGGTTCTCCATCCTTGCTCATTTTCTTCTGGTACTCCTGTGATGTAGATGTTCCTATGCTCGATGTTGTCACAGAGGTCCCTTAGACTTTCCTCATTTCTTAAAATTCTCTTTTCTTTTTTATGCTCTACTTGGGCGCACACTGTTAACTTGTCTCTAAATTGCTGATTCAATCCTCTGTTTCATCTAACCTGCTGTTCATTTCTTCTAGAGCAGGGGTGGGGAATGTCTGACCTACAGGCCAGATAAGGCTTGCAAAAACATTTGGTCTAGCCCTGCCAAGGCATTAGGGGTGAGTTAAATGTTTGACCAAATATAGCAGGCTAATTTTTAAGTTGATAATTCTGTATGGCCTGTGAATGATGTTATAAAAATCCAGTGGCCCTTGGCAGAAAAAAGTTTCCCTACCCCTGTTCTAGAGTATTTTTTATTTGAGATCTTGTATTCTTCATTTCTGACTGGTTCTTTTTTTATGGTTTTTATATCCTTTTTAATGCTCACTATCTCTTTGTTTAAGTTCTCACTGAGATCATCCATTCTTCCCCTAAGGTCTTTTAGAATCCTTATAACCATTGTTTTAAACTCTGCATCTGGTATTTTGATTTCTTCCATTTCTTTTTTTAAAATATATTTTATTGATTTTTTACAGAGAGGAAGGGAGAGGGATAGAGAGTTAGAAACATCGATGAGAGAGAAACATCAACCAGCTGCCTCTTGCACACCCCCCACTGGGGATGTGCCCGCAACCAAGGTACATGCCCTTGACCGGAATCGAACACAGGACCCTTCAGTCCGCAGGCCGATGCTCTATCCACTGAGCCAAACTGGTCAGGGCTGGGGCATATTTCTTTGTCTCCCATTTTGTCACTGTGTATTAGGTAGATCTGTTGTGACTCCCAAACCTGTTAAGATGGCTTTATGATGAAGGCATCTTGTGGGGCTCAGTGGCACAATCTTCCAGATCACCTGAGCTCCAGGAATGTCTCTTGTGGGTTATGTGTACCCTCCTGTTGTAGTTGAGTCTTGAATGGCCCTTTTGTGGATGAAGCTAACCCTTCAGGCTGGCTGACTATAACAGTAAACCTTGATCACCATGTGTGAGATGCTGTGCAAGGGCTGCTCCATGAAGCAGAGTTGTTCCCAGTAGGGTCTGGTAGCCTGCCAGAATACCCCTTTGTGTGTGCCACTTGTGTGGCTAGTTGGGTCAAACTCTGGTGTGGTCTGAAGCCCACCACTGGTTGTGTTGGTTCTGGGTCCACTTGGGCAGGATTCAGGATCAGGTCAATGTCAGATGTTCTGTATAATTGGCCTTGGACTACCCGTGTGGAGCTACCAGGCTGGTCACTGTGTTCCATCTACTGGTCCTTGGTGTGTGTGGAAGGGGCCAATCTGTGTGAAAGGGTTGACTTCTTCCAGCTTAGAGCTGGCGGCGGATCTGTAAAAGGACCACAGTTCCCTGAGGTCTTCCTCCCCCTCTCAGCTATTCTGCCTCCCCCTGAAGTTGCCTGGTCTTCCTCCAGAGCCATTTGAAGAAAGACTGTAGGGTGGGCCCAGCCTGGCCACGAACCACAGCCCCTTCCACAGGTTGCAAGCTCAGCAGAGTCGGGTAACCAGGGGCGTGAGGACAGGGCTAGCAGATACTCTACTTTGGGATCATGCAGTCAGGCACTCACTGAGGGGAAAGTGACCCCTAATCGAGAATCCAACTACTCAGTCTCTGCCATAATCTCCTGCTCTAGTTCCCACTATGGGGACTCACTGCAGGGTCACGTTGGGTGCATCCACCCCTCTGCAGGAGCAAGCTCAGCCATCCTGGGCTCAGGGGGACAGACCAAAAGAGTCTCCCATGTGGGTGATGCCAGCCCAACCTTAATAATATATGCTCACCCTATATAATAAAGAGGTAATGTGCAAATTAACCCTCTCGCCTTCACAAGATGGCTGCCTACAACCAGGATGGCAAGGGGTGAGGAACGACCAAACAACTGAACAGCAGGCTGCATGGGGCAACCAGGCCAGTGGGGGTGTGGCGGGGAGGAGGGCGTGAGGGGCGACCAGGCCAGCAGGGAGGAGCAGTTGGGGGTGACGGCATTTGGGTACAACCAGGCTGGCAGGGGAGGACAATTAGGGGTGACCAGGCTGGCAGAGGGGGGAAGTTGGGGGTGACCAGGCCAGCATGGGGGGCAGTAAGAGGTGACCAGGCCAGCAGGGGGGGGGCAGTTAGGAGCGACCAGGTTGGCAGGAAGGGGGCAGTTGGGGGCAATCAAGCTGGCACACAGAGGCAGTGAGGGGCGATCAGGCTGGCAAGGGAGGGGCAATTAGGGGTGACCAGGCAGGCAGGCAGGCAGGCAGGTGAGCAATTAGGAGCCAGTGGTCCAGGATTGTGAGAGGGATGTCCGACTGCCAGTTTAGGCACGATCCCCGGGATCAGGCCTAAACTGGCAGTTGGACATCCCCCGAGGGGTCCCGGATTGGAGACGGTGCAGGCTGGGCTGAGGGGAACTCCCCCTGTGCACAAATTTTGTGCACCGGGCCTCTAGTTATTTAATAAAGAGAAAGAAAGCAACAAACAAAAATAGTACAGTTGCTATGATACGCACTGACCACCAGAAGGCAGACGCTCAATGCTGGAGCTGCCCCCTGGTGGTCAGTGCACTCCCACAGCCAGCCTCCTGTGGTGGGCCAACCTCTCGTGGTCCCTCTACTCCTTCCCCGCTCCCCAACTTCCTGCCGTCCCTCCCCACCCCCCAGACGGCCGTCCTCGATCACCCTGATAGGGACTGGGTGAGATGGTCCCAATTGGCCCCGATCACCAGCCAGGCTGAGGGACCCCACCCATGCACAAATTCATGCACCGGACTCTAGTTTAGAGATAATGAGGTAACCATGAGAAGAGATGCTCAGAAACAGTTAAAACGGGTTGTGTCTGAGAATTGGGATTGAGAGTGGCAAGAGGTAGGGCAAGAATGTTGTTTTTCATTAAAAACTATTCTGTACTATTTTTGTTTGTGGCTTTCTTTCTCTTAATTAAATAATGAGCACACGTTATTTCCATTTTTAAAGGGCTCTTATTCCGTGTTAGTAAATCTCTAGCACAGGCTCATGATCAACAGAACTTAGCAGGTTACATTTCTTCACCGGGTTGGGCTTTCACAACCTTCCCTTTGTCAGCATTATACTGTTGATCTTGCTATAAATTTTTTAAGAAATGCTTTTGCTCGCAAATGAGCCTGTAAACACCATTTATAATCATGCTCCCTGTGACATGTAACATATCTGAATGAACTGGCTTCTGATTTCAGATCCAGTGCGCTGTCTGCCTGTGAGGGTCTCTCTGACACAGCTCAGGCGTGTTGGTGTGTGCTAGATGCTCAGCTGGTGCACAGGCGCTATGGCAGAGCTGGTGGACACTGCTTCCAATTAAGAAGCTTCTGGTTGAATATCCATGCAGAAACCAAGCCAATCTGACCCCATGTTGCCGATCCAAAGCGTGTGCTAAATGGCTTTCACCATCTGGACCTAAAATTTTCTTCTATGTCACTTTCTGCAATTCCCATTCCCATCATGCCTGCCCTCACTGCGCTCCCTCTCGGCCCTCGCCCCTCTGGACAGCAATCTCTTAGCCTCTAGGCCTTTGCCTGTGCAGGTTCCTCTGTCAGCTAATCTCTTCGTTCAACGACGAACTAAAACTTCACCTGGTCAGGGATTGCTCCTCCTACTGCTAAGCTGGTGCCCTGTCCCCCGCCCAGGGTGGTCCCTGCTTTTTCTTCTATCAGCCTTGGGAACCTTTGCACTCCACCACTCCTTCATCCCTGAGGCTGCGGAGGAGCAGGGTGGAGTGGGAGCTCTGAGCGCTGCCCCATGGGTGAGGGTAAGCATGCACTCACCAGCTCTGCGCCTGCAGGGAGCGCCCAGGGCTCCATGCCCACGGGGAGCACCCAGGGCTCTGTGCCTGCAGGGAGCACCCAGGGCTCCCACCCTGAGCAGGAGGCCAAGGCCCCATCGCACAGGAAACACGGATAGGTAACAGGAAATGACACAGTGTGGTGGGTGCTTTAATAGAAGATGCACAATGTGGTCAGAGGATATATAACAAGGATGACTGACCTGGGGAGCAGAGAGAGTTAAAGGAAGGGAGATTTAGCTGGTACCTCAACTCTGCATAGGAGTCTGTGAGGCAGGGGCGGGGGTGGGGGCCCTGAGAGAGAGTGGATACGGACAAGAGGCAGGCGACAGCAGAGGACCGAGAGGGAGGCAAAACCAGCTCATCGAAGGCCACGTAAGCCTGCGTAGGGAGTTTGGACTTTATTCTAAAGCAATAGGGAGCTATGGAAGGAGTCTAAGCCGGGGAGTGACATAATCACAATAGTGCTTCCTCGTTATTATTATTGTAATTGTAACTGTAATCGCCGTGTGGGAACGGTCAGGAAATGAGAGCGATGACACCTGTGATCATGTGGAGTCGGACAGTCTTGCAGAGTGTGGACGTGTGCCCGGCCTGTCTGCTGTCTCTGATGCCTGTGAGTCAACACCAGTCAATTTAGCTACAAAGTAACATGCATATGTTATGCCAGAAAAATTCGTCAGTTTTTAAAATTTAATTACAACATGAATTATAGTTATTATAACAGAAAATAAGACAAGAACAACATGAAAACACTGCTAAGCTCACCAACTGGAGGGAGCCGCTGTGTTCTCCCGTGCTCACACGCAGCCCCCTGCAGCTGCAAACATGACATCATGCTACACGGAACACGTTTCACAATCTACTTTTTTCACATAAATATCATCATCATTTTCCATGTTGTTAGGCATGTTATTCAAGAACTTTATATTGACAATGTTCTCATTGAATTATATTTATTCTGTGGGGTTTTTTATTCCTCAACTAATAATTCTTAATGCAAAACTCCCAGGAAAAAGGAGAGTACAAAACACGAAACACCCATTGTAACCAGGTAAACATTTTCATGAATGCCCTTGCAATTTTACTTTCTATACACTGTTTGTTTCTAAGAAAAAGTCTTTTTTTCTTAAGGAAGGGAAAGAAAAGCATGTTTTTCTTAGCAGCACACATGCACCTTCCTTTTGAGGCTGCTTTTGTTTGCGGATGTGCTGCGAACGTTTTTGCACGTGTGGTAACTATTCCCATGTGGACCCGACGCAATGACCTCCCAGACCTGCATGTTACTGAGGGTCAGGCTCACCAAGCTTGTCTCGTTGTCCTGACTCCCTCGAGAGCCCCCAGGGCTGAGAAGCGTGCTCTATCACGTTTTGGGGCCTGAAACAGGGGGAAGGTGCACCTTTGTTTTCAGTGGCATCTTCCGGACTCCACAATGGATCCCTGGTTCCCTCAGGGCCCCGATGTGAGGCTCTCCTGAACCTCCTGTGAGACCCAAATTATGCCCCTCCCAGGAGCGATCCCCCATACATCCACTTATGTGTGTGTACTTCTCAATTCTGCAGTTGTCATGCAAAGTCAGTCTTCTCTGTTTCCTTCGTTATTACCACTAACAAGTACTTTCTCCACACCCTGCTACTATACCCCGCGACTAAGATCACTGCGCAGGGTGGTGTCAAAGTCATCAAGTTATGGTCTCAGCACTCATGGACTTGGCAGACCTGTGGAGGATACAGAGAAGGGCGGACTATGTACTGCTGGGTGATAAGCATGTTACCAAGTGTCAAATATGGTGACATAGAAGCACATCAGCTCTATAGGAGGTGGGAAGAAACGGGGGTGGCCATGGAGTGCTTCCCGGAAGAAAGGGCACTAGGATAATCCCTTTACCTATCTATGGAGATTGCTACAGTCGCAGCAGCTCTACAACTCCCTGTCTTCAACCCTGTGGCCTCCCTTCAATCTTTACTGAGTTCTCTGCATTTGACACTGCCCAGTGTAAACTGTCCACTACTTCATTCATTCATTCATTCATTCATTCATCCATTCATTTACCAAATATTCCCTGAGCATACTTATTATGTGATGATGATGATGGGGATCAAAGGTGGGTCCTGAGGAGAAGCAAGATGGCGGCGATATAGGCAGACGCGTCCCAGGTCTTGTCCCGGAGCAAACGGAGTAAGCAGCTGAAACTAATAACACCCACCCCGAATTGGCGAATTTACTCAGCTGGTGAGACTGTTTGAAGCCAGGAAGGGCAGAGCTCCCCTGGAAAGGTTAAAAACCAGGGATCTGGGCAGGAAAGTTTGCCAGACCTGAGCCCAGAGGGTCGGAGGGAGACCGCATGGCAGGCAGCCGCGTCTCTTGGGACAGACACAGCCCCTGACCGGGGAAAGGAATTCCTCGGGTTTGCTGGCGCCGGGAGATTTGAGATTTGGATTTTGTGACTGCGGAAAACTGTGACTAAAGGTGGCATCCTGAGGAACTGACCAGACCATGCAGTGCCCATAAGAGAGGA
>NW_005370773.1:69369-86934 GCF_000412655.1 Myotis brandtii | reverse complement strand
GGGGAGGGTTGGGGGGCAGGAGGGAGGGGGGTAAGAGATCAACCGAAGGACTTGTATGCATGCATATGAGCATAACCAATGGACATAAGACACTGGGGGGTAGGGGAAGCCGGGGTATTGTCAAGGGCGGGGGAAAAAAGGACACATATGTAATACCTGTAGTAATGCTTTAAGCAATAAAAAAAAAGAAAGTACGTTAAGCTGAAGGCAAAAAAAAAACAAAAAAAAAAAACAAAGGTGGCTTGCCTTTCAAAAAAGAAAGTACGTTAAGCTGAAGGCAAAAAAAAAACAAAAAAAAAAAACAAAGGTGGGTCCTTGCCTTTCGTGGTAATATCTGTTCTCATTCCACACATCTAACCATCCCTTCACAATCTCCTTCGTGAATTCATGTTCTCTCCCTCCTTCAGCCCAGGCCCCTCGCGCCCATGCTCTCCCCAGCAACCTCTGTTACTCCCATGACTTTGAGAAGCCACTGATGACTCACAAATCCCTACCTGTACATCTAACACTCTCATAGCATACACCCAGTTCTACACAGGAAAAAATTATTGTGTGTCTACTGTGTGCCACTCACTGTGCTAACCACTGGAACTAAAAGGATGAAAAAAGTAAATTATTTCCTCTCAAGCAGCTCACACTCTAATGGAAAAGTTAAATCTGATGTCTTCAACTCCCCAGCTCATGTTACAAGTCCAGCACTATCCTGATTCCAAAACCGACAAAGACATTACAAAGAAAGAAAATTATAGGCCAATATCCCTGCTGACTATAGATGCCAAAGTCCTCAACAAAATATCAGCAATCAGAATTCAACAGTACATTGAAAAGATTATACACCATGATCAAGTGGGCTTTATCCTGGAGATGCAAGGTTGGTGCGATATCCACAAATCAATTAATGTGATAAATCACATAAACAAAATGACGAATAAAAATCACTTGATCATATCAGTAGATGCAGAAAAAGCACTGGACAAAATCCAGCATCCATTCATGACACAAACTCTCCACACAGTGGGGACAGAGGAAACAGCTCAGCATAGTAAAGTCCATCAAAATCAAACCTACAGCCACCATCATACTCAATGGGCAAAAACTAAACACGTTTCCCTTAAGATGAGGGACAAGACAGGGATGTCCACTTTCACCACTCTTATTCAACATAGTACCGGAGGTCCTGGACACAGTGATCAGACAAGAAGAAGAGATAAAAGGCATCCAAATTGGAAAGGAGGAAGTGAAACTGTCATTAGTATCAGGTGACACGATACTCTATCTAGAAAACACTAAACATTCCACCAAAAGAACTACCAGGACTGAGAAATGAATTCAGCAAAGTAGCAGAATACAAAATTAACTTCAAAAATTGGTTGCATTTTTATACACCAATAATGAACTATCAGAAAGGGAAACTAATAAAACAATCCCATTTACAATTGCATTAAAAAATATGCCCAGGAATAAATTTAACCAAGGAGATGGAAGGCTTTTACTCAGTAAATTGTAAGACATTGAAGAAAGAAGTTGAAGAACATACAAATGAATAAAGGTATGTACCATGCTCATGAATAAGAAGAATTAACATAATTGAAATGTCCATACTATCCAAACAATCTATAGATTCAACGCAATTCCTACCAAAATATCAATGGTATATTTCACAGAACTAGAACAAATATTTATCTGGACCACAAAAGACCCCGAATAGCAATAGCAATCTTGAGAAAAAAGAACAAAGTTGGAGATATCACACTACCTGATATCAAGCTATACTACAAGGCCATAATACTCAAAACAGCATGGTACTTGCATAAAAAGAGACATATAGATCAATGGAACAGAACAGAGAGCCCAGAAATAAACTCATGCCTTTATAGTTAACCAATATTTGGCAAAGGAGGCAAAAAAAACATAAAAAAGATAGTCTATTTGATAAGTGATGCTGGGAAAACTGGACAGATACATGCAAAAAAATGAAACTAGACAACCTTCTTACATTGTACACAAGAATAAACTCAAAATAAATTAAAGGCTTAAATGTTAGACTCAAACCCATAAAAATCCTAGAAGAAAATCTAGGCAGTAAAATCTCAGACATTTCTCATAGCAATATATTTTTCTGATATATCTTCTCAGGCAAGGGAAACAAATGAAATTTAAAAATTGGACTATGTCAAACTAAAAAGCTTTTTTCACAGCAAAAGAAACCATCAACAAAATGAAAAGACAACCTCCTAAATGAGAGAACATATTCACCAATAATACATCTGATAAGAGGTTAATATCCAAAACTCAGAAAGAACTCATATAACTCAGCACCAAAAAACAAACAATTCTATTAAAAAGTGAGCAGAGAACCTGAATAGACACTTCTTCAAAGTGGACATACAGATGCCCATAGACACATGAAAAGATGCTCAACATCTCTAATCATCAGAGAGATGCAAATTAAAACCACAAGGAGGTATCACCTTACACCTGTCAGAATGGCTACCATCAACAAATCAACAAATGACAAGTGCTGGTGAGGATATGGAGAAAAGGGAACCCTCGTGCACTGCTGGTGGGGATGCAGACTGGTGCAGCCATTATGGAAAACAGTATGGAGGTCCCTCAACAATTTAAAAAATGGAATGCCATTTGACCCAGTGTTCCCACTTCTGGGAATATATCCTAAGAAGCCAGAAACACTAATTCGAAAGAATATACGCATCCCTATGTTCGTTGCAGTGGTATTTACAATAGCCAAGATATGAAAGCAGCCCTGTGCCCATCAGTAGAAGAGTGGATAAAAAGCTGTGTATATGCAATGGAATATGACTCAGCCATAAAAAATAATGAAATTTTACCATTTGCGACAGCCTGGGTGGACCTAGTGGGTATTATGCTAAGTGAAATAAGTCAGTCAGAGAAAGACAAATACTATATGATTTCATTTACATGTGGAATCTAAAGAACAAAATAAATGAACGAAAAAATCGAAACAGGCTTATAGATACAGAGAACAGACTGAAGGTTGCCAGAGGGGAGGGGGTTGGGGCCTGGGTGAAGAAGGTGAAGGAATAAGAAGTTCAGATTGGCAGCTACAGCATAGGGAATGCAGGCAATAATATTGTGATGACTGTGCATGGTCCCAGGTGGGGACTGGAAATACCGGGGAAGACCTTGTAAAGTATAGGATTGTCCAACCACTATGCTGTGCACCCGAAACTAATTCCAAATAATATTGAATGTCAACTGTAATTGAAAAATAAAATGTTTAAAATAACGAAGGTAAATATGGGAAATATTTTAAGGAGGCCTTCATAACAAGAGCCATCTGCTAAGTTTTCCAGCTGCCACTTTTTCTTTTTAATCTGAGTGTCTTGAGATGCACTCAGCACACATCCAGCGTGTGTCTCAGTGTCCACTCTGGAACAGCGATGGCCCATCTCGGGTGGGGCTCGTGTGATACCATTGCACAGCCCAGGGGGTTCCGCCTCTCCCTGCTGGGTGAAGGGCTTGGACGAGGGGGATGTTTCCCCACTTTGACCACAGGGTCCTCAGGAGCAGAGTCTGAAACGCATCTCCTCCCAACAAGAAAAGGAAAAACTCTCTGGTCGTGGGACCCAGCACGTAACCTCCCCTTTCTGTGAGGCCCCACGTGGGTGTGAGTCACGGAGGTAAGACTTCTTCACGTCGCAGTCCAGACCTAACGCTGCAAAGTGCTGTGCAATACCATTTACGTCTGTGTGACCTGGGAGGGAGTTTGAATTTAGCTGCCAACCAATTCCATGTAAAAATCCAGATGTTCAACTTCTTTTGGGGGGTTGGGGGGGGCATAGGGGGATGGGGACACATATGCAATACCTTAATCAATAAAGAAATTTTAAAAATAAAAGAAAAAAAGAAAAATTGGGCAGCAGGGCAGCTGTGAGCCTGAGTTCCCACCTGCAACCAGCAGCTGGAGGTGAGCGGCTGCCCCTTGAGAGGCGGCCTTGCTTTCCAGCCCTCTGCACCCCCTGCCTGGTGCCTCCTCCGACCCAGCTGCCCCCCTTGCCACCTGCCCAGCCCTGTATCAGCCATATTCACTTCAGCGTAAAGAATTCTTTCCACCCAGAAGTGACCTACTAATTATTTTATTGATTTGCAGAATCCACTCATTTATTGAGTTTTCTAGTGATAACAAGCCTCGGCCACAGAAAAAAACAAAAACCTACAACAGAACAGACTCCGAGCTCTTTCTCTCACTGCACACAGGGCGACCGCTTAGTCCCGAGGAAGCACCCTGCCGCACCCCTTCTCCCGCGAAAGCCACCAGCAATGAAGACGTTTTCAAAACTCACCTCTGATCTACCCTGAAAGGAGCTCAGAGGCCTCCAGCTCTGTACAGTCAGCCTGTCTCCAAGGCCCTGCTCCGCTCAGGGCGGCCAGGCCGGTTTAAATGAACCCTTCGTCACCCGCACCCTTCATCACCCGGAGGAAAGAGGAAATGCAGTTCACACTCACACTCACACTCACACTCACAGAGAGACCTACATATCTAAACAAGACACCATTTCCTCCCCACAAGGCAGATGTGTAAGCAGTACGCGATGAAGAACAGAGTGGGCGCTCTTGTGTCTTGTTCTGAGCAGTGGAACCTTTTAGGAAAGGCTATGTTTCCAGAGAAATGTTTTTATGTTCCCAATTCTCCGTGCTGAGCACAGCTTTCCCACGCCTCCACTCACCGTAGCTGACAGAGGAGACACATGGGGAGCAATGACATGCCAGGAGCTTCGAGGGGCAGCGTGGACAGGACCGAGGGAAGGAGTTCTTTGAGGTCTGATACAGGACTCCCCTGCTGGGAGAGGTGGTGTGTTGGAAAGTGATGGGGAGAACCTTCTAGAACCTCCCCCAGCCCGTGTCCCCTAAGTCAGAGGGGTGTGGGCTCCAGGCGTGAGTAGGTTGAGAGGCTGGGCTCCTGTCCCCTCCTGGAGGTCTCGGGAGCCCTGCCATGGCCGGCCAGACAAGCTTTCCTGGTGATGACCAACTTGGTGAACGCAACCCCATAGATTCCACCCGGTCCTCCCACTTCCTGAGAACAAGGGCCAGGTCATTGCCAGGTAGCCTCTGGTTTTCTTTCCTTTTTCTCTCTTTTCTTAAAATCCTCATCAAGGATACTTTTTCCATTAATCTTTAGAGAGAGAGTGGAAGGGAGGGAAGGGGGAGAGAGAGATATAGGAGAGAGAGAGAGAGAGAGAGAAACTTTGATGTGAGAAAGACACATTGAATGCTTTCCTCTCACACACACACTGACCGGGGCAGCGGATCCAACCTGCAACCCAGGTACATGCCCTTGACCTGGAATCAAACCTCAACCTCTAGGCTCTAACTTCAAGCCTTCAGCTCTAACCACTGAGCACCTTCCAGGGCTCCTTTTTCTCTTTAAGTGTGGATCTGAAAGTCCCTCCTATAAACTCTGGCAAATAGGAGAGGCAGTGTGAAGCATACACACATAGTGTGCAGTTCAGAGGAGGGGAACTCCTCTACAGAGCCGGGGGGATTAATCTACAGCCAGAAGAAGAAAAAGGAGGAGGAGGAAGAGGAGGAGGGGGAGGGAAAGAGGGGAAGAAGGAGAGGGAAGAGAATGAGAAGAAAGAGGAGGAAGACAAAGAGGAAAAGGAGAAAGGTGAGAGGAAGGAAGGGAAGGAGAAAAACATTGTTAAAATATCTGATCTGTGATCTCAACAAGATCCAAGAAGTGTTTGTAACCTGTGGGTGGGGACAGGTGGTCCTGCTGAGAAATTAATTCAGGGTCAGGAAGGCTCATCTGAAGGTGAAAAGCAGAGCAACCAACCAGAGGCCCCCTTGGAGGAGGCGCGTGGAGTTAGGGCCGCGCGGATGATGGAATCGGCAAAGTGGAAGCTAAACCTGACAAACTTGCTCCCTCCCCCACTACATGGCAAAGCCCAGGGCGCACGCAGAAAGGAACAGTGGGTCTCTCAGGAGGAGCAGACACACTTACACAACAGAAGAGACCTTCGGATGCAGATAAAGAGAACGGTTTCAAAGGGAGACCGGACTTTAGTTGAGGCAAGTAAGATCCACACAGAAACACTGGAGCAAGTTTTCTGGTTCCTTCCCATGAGGCTCTGGGGAACGTGCTGGCTTCAGACTTGCACTCCACACCAGATGTCGGCAACACGGGAACATGGTTGACGCAGCCCCGGAGTCCTGAGCAAAGGCTCCTGCACCGGGCCGGCGGCATTGGGGAGCTGTCACCAGGAAGGTTCCTCAGACATGCAGAGGCCCATCCTGAACAAAGCGCCTGGGGACCCGGCCAGAAAAACGAGAGCGCGCGGAGGTCAGCACTCCAGAGCAGGAGGCAGCGCGGGAAGGGTGTGCTGTCCGCTGAAGCCGGTTCAGCGGGAGGGAGGTCGCCGTCTGAAGCCTGGCTTTGTGCGGACACAGGCGGGCTGTCCCCACAGAGCTCTATGAATCATTAAAAACACGATGGCGTGAAAGCCACAAAGTCCGGAGCAGGGGAAATGCCCCAATGAAAATGTTCATCTTCCCCCAACAGGAGAACCCCGAAATCGCAGTTCCATAACTGATTTTAATAAATATAAGGATTTCTTTAAAAGTCTTCAAGGTCGCTAATGTCTAGGGGAGGGTCTTCCAAGTTTCCACAAAAGGTAACAGAAATCAAAACAATTTCTAGAGAGAAAAAGAAAGGAAACATGACAAACAGGATGAGAAAGCCACACGCAGTCAGCGGTGGGAAGTGGCTGCTGAAGTGCCTGTGGGGCCTATAGGGGGGGCGGCAGTGGGGACGCACCAGGGCTGTTCACCAACTAGCACCCGATGGCTTGATGGCCGGTTGGGCCAGGGGGTGGGGAGTGAGAGAGAGGGGAGAACTGAGGGTCCAGGTTCAGACCCGGTGACAGAAGGGTGGTGGTGCCAGCAACTGAAGAAGAAGACTCAAAGGAAGTATGGCTCCAGCTCTGGCCGTGTGAGCACAAGAGCCTGAGACATCTGGGAGTCTGTGAGCGGCTGTGCAGAGCGATGGCCCGGGCCAAGCCCCGCCCCTGCAGGGGGCAGAGAGCTCACCTGCCCAGACCTCACCTCCCATCTCTACGCTGGAGGGGTTTTCCGCTCAAGTCTTCATGAAGACCACACACACACGCACGCACACACACACACTTACACGCACACACACATGCACACATGCCCACACACGGTTTATTTATAATGCATGGCTCTGACCAAGATGGAGACCATATGCACTCACCCGCGTGGAGGACTAACAGAAACCACGACCCATGCATCCCGCCTGCAGCTCTGGTTTCAGGTTCTACGAAGCCAGGGCTCCGGAGGCAGGCTCGTCGGGCCGAGTCCCTGGCCTGGCCCTGCCACTGTGGGCCGTTGTGCCTGGGTTTCCTCCTTGGCACAGCGGGACACAGGAGGCCCCTCCTTGGGTCCTTACGAGGGTTAGTCGGCGGAGGCTCGGACCGCGCCTGGCTCACCACGTCCAACCTCGACTCCGGTGGTTGCCGCGTCCACATTCCCTTGGTCCTCAGCTTTGTTAGTTAACGTGGGTATCGCTTTTGCTTTTAAACCCGACCTTACAGCTACTGGCAACACACTCCTGTCCACTGGACTTTCCTCGGACCAGCCCCGTCCTGGGCTGCCTTACGCCGCCTCAAACAGACAGACACTGATCATGCCACATCCGTGTGCACCGAGCACTTTCCACACACATTCTTAGCCTAACACACTTCACTCTCCCACTATCGCAGGCTTTCCTTCGTGTCAATGCGACCGCCGGGGCAGCCACGAGACTCTGTGAGAGCTAAGCCCCCAGCTGCGGGCCTCACGGAGCCCTCTCCCCTCACCACCCAGCAGCCTTGTCCCAATTCTCTCCATCTTTCCAGCTGGAGAATAAGATCCCGATTCCTCGCTACTGGTCTTTTTTGGCTAAAATTCAATGAGCACTGACACCAGACAGTTGTACTGCTAACGATCTCATCGTCATGACAACCCGAGAGTAGATGCCGTCACTAATCTCCGTCTTCAGCTGGCGAAACAAAAGCACAGAGGGGTTAGGTGACATGTCCAAGGCCACACAGCTGGCGGCCAGTGGAGCCAGGACTCAAGCCCGCTGGTCTGCTCCACCATCAATGTCCGCGCACTTACCCTCTGGGCCTCCCTGCACCTCATCTGTGCATGCACCTCTGCCTTCCAGAAGGCCCTCCTCCACCTTCGCTGAACAAGACACCACGGAAGAAACCCGGTGCTGCCCACGTCTGGGCTGTGCGGGTTCCGCTTTCAGCCTCACTGGGTGCAGGTTACGTGGGCTCGTCTTAGCACATGTGGAATGGGGACCTTCTAATTCAAAGCCCCATGCTCTGAATATCCTCCACAATATTGGGGTGAAGATGAGTTCCAACTGGGCATGGTGTGAGGTCTGGGTGTGGTCCGGCAGGAGGCTGCGGGTGCAGGTGATACGCCCTGGGAACACAGAAGAGGCGCCTGGCTGCATGCCAGGCTGGCAGGTCGTTGTGCAGAGTCTCGGGCACTGCAGGGTGCGGGAGCTCTGCAGGACCCACTGCTTACAGGCACCAACCGGAGCCACCCCACAACACAGCTGCCCTTCCAGGAAAATGGCCAAGCACCAGCGTCCACCCTGCAGACCGCACACAAGAGAGGGCCAGAAGCAGAGCCCGTTACCATTGCCCGTGTGCTGGTTCTGGCTGGGCACGTCGCCTGTGTGCTGGTTCTGGCTGGGCACATCGCCTGTGTGCCGGTTCTGGCTGGGCACGTCGCCCGTGTGCCGGTTCTGGCTGGGCATGCCGCCCGTGTGCCAGTTCTGGCTGGGCACCGTCGTCCATGTGCTGGTTCTGGCTGGGCACGTCGCCCGTGTGCTGGTTCTGGCTGGACACGTCGCCCATGTGCTGGTTCTGGCTGGGCACGTCGCCCGTGTGCTGGTTCTGGCTGGACACGTCGCCCATGTGCTGGTTCTGGCTGGGCACGTCGCCCGTGTGCTGGTTCTGGCTGGACACGTCGCCCATGTGCTGGTTCTGGCTGGGCACGTCGCCCGTGTGCTGGTTCTGGCTGGACACGTCGCCCATGTGCTGGTTCTGGCTGGGCACGTCGCCCGTGTGCTGGTTCTGGCTGGACACGTCGCCCATGTGCTGGTTCTGGCTGGGCACGTCGCCCGTGTGCTGGTTCTGGCTGGACACGTCGCCCATGTGCTGGTTCTGGCTGGGCACGTCGCCCGTGTGCTGGTTCTGGCTGGACACGTCGCCCATGTGCTGGTTCTGGCTGGGCACGTCGCCCGTGTGCTGGTTCTGGCTGGACACGTCGCCCATGTGCTGGTTCTGGCTGGGCACGTCGCCCGTGTGCTGGTTCTGGCTGGACACGTCGCCCATGTGCTGGTTCTGGCTGGGCACGTCGCCCGTGTGCTGGTTCTGGCTGGACACGTCGCCCATGTGCTGGTTCTGGCTGGGCACGTCGCCCGTGTGCTGGTTCTGGCTGGACACGTCGCCCATGTGCTGGTTCTGGCTGGGCACGTCGCCCGTGTGCTGGTTCTGGCTGGACACGTCGCCCATGTGCTGGTTCTGGCTGGGCACGTCGCCCGTGTGCTGGTTCTGGCTGGACACGTCGCCCATGTGCTGGTTCTGGCTGGGCACGTCGCCCGTGTGCTGGTTCTGGCTGGACACGTCGCCCATGTGCTGGTTCTGGCTGGGCACGTCGCCCGTGTGCTGGTTCTGGCTGGACACGTCGCCCATGTGCTGGTTCTGGCTGGGCACGTCGCCCGTGTGCTGGTTCTGGCTGGGCATGCCGCCCGTGTGCTGGTTCTGGCTGGGCACGTCGCCCATGTGCTGGTTCTAACGGGGCACCTGCCGGCCGAGCGGCCTCTCTGACTGACGACCCCAGCACTAGGTTTCCCTGTCTGGCTTCCGCAGTGACAGTCGGTTTCTCAAGCTGTGTCACCCTCAGAGCCATAAGTCAGCGGGCACTGTGCCCGGCATGAGACGCAGCTGGGTGGCACGAGGTTTAGCAGAGGCGCCCGCCCATCCCCATCCCACGGTTTCACACTCACACAAACAAAACCGGCCTCGCCGCCCAAAAGAAAGAAACACAGAGCAGGCCTCCGGGGCCGGGCTGTGCACAGACTGTGCCGGCACCTGCTTACGCTTAGGGTCTGGGTTCAGAGGAGGCGGTGACATCTCCGCGGGGCGCCTGGCGTGAGATTGCCGGTCCAGTCCCAGCCCTCCTCTTCCAAGCACCGCACCTCTGCCCCTGGGGCTCAGAGTCCTCACCTGTAACCGCGCGGTACCCGTCCCGACCTCTGCCATCTTCAGTCAAATGAAACGATGCGGGAGAGCGCCCCGTGCACAGGCGCACAGGAGCCCGGCCGCCTTGGCTGCTGCTGGGGGGCAGGCTGGCAGGATGGACATCCTCAGCAGCATCTACTCTCAGAAGGGAGGACACGGCGGGAGGGTCCGGGACAGAGCAGCGAGGCGCTGACAGCGCTTCCCAAGCTTGCGGGCACCTGGCTTCTTACGTGTTTGAAAAACAAAAATGTAAAGGGAGCAGGCTTCCTCCCTATGTCGTAGCAGGATGAGAGGATGAAGCTCACTGTCAAGGTGAGAGGATCTCTAGAGACAGGTATTGCCTGCACAGCGCTATCTTTTCATCTTTTCATAAGAGTGAAGGCAAATGACTTTCCTTGAAATTAATTACACAGTCAGATCTGGCCCTGCTCCCAAGTCCCTCTCCGGCCTCATAGCAACGAAAGTCGGATTTCCCGGCAGGGCAGCAGCACAGGTCTGTGGAGCAGGGACAGCGGCCTAGTTCTCTCTCCGCCTCCGTGAGCAAGAACCCCAGGTCCCCAGACCTCCATTTACAAAGCCTCAATGGGGAAATAATAATCAGATGTCCCGGGCCCTCCAAGACTCCCGAGTGCCGTGCGACATTGACTAGTTAATTCTCCTAAGTCGGCAGAGAACATTGCTTCCGAGCTTTCACCCGTGAAACGTGAACCAGGCCGGGGCCACCGCCTCCCAGGCCCGAGCTCCCAGCAGCCTCTGTGCACCTGGAAGACAGGCAAACTCTGCCTCCAGACCCCCGTGCTCCCGCCGCTCCTCGCTCCTTTTCACGGGTCGGCCCCCAGCGCATCTGCTTTGAGGCTTCTGCACTACTGTTCCCTCTGCCTGGAATGCCCTTCCCCTGACTTCCTGCCGACTCTCCTCACACGCCAGGTCTCATCTCAGACATTATCTTCTCAGAGTCCTTCCCATCCACTCCCTCAAGCACACTGACCTGTCTCTTATTTTCCACGTAAAATTTATCGTGTTCAGCTGTCCTGTGTGTGTGTGTTAATTGCCACCAGAGCTGGAGTGTGAGCTCTAGGAGGACTTCAGTTTGCTGTTTCCAGCACCTTTCGCCGCACATGGCACATAATTGGTGCCTGGTAATTTTTTTATCCTCACCTGAGGATAAGTTTATTGATTTCAAGAGAGAGAGGAAGGGAGAGAGAGAAACTTCGATTGGTTGCCTCCTATAGGCGCCCCGACCAGAGATGAAACCTGCAACCTTTTTTGTGTGTGGGACGATGCTCCAACCAACTGAACCACCCGGCCAGGGTGGTACTCAGTAATTTTTTGACCAAGAAAGAAATGGAGGTAAGAGGAACTCAACCCATTTACCCTCACCCAACTGTAGAGTAATAACATGATGTTTTATGAGTAGACTAGAGGCCCGGTGCATGAAATTCATGCTCTCGGGGGGTGGGGGGGTGGGGGCAGGTGGTCCCTTAGCCAGGCCTGTGCCCTCTCGCAGTCCAGGAGCCCTCGAGGGATGTCTGTCAATCAAACATCCTTAGCACTGCTGTGGAGGTGGGAGAGGCTCCCGCCACCGCCACTGCACTTATCAGCCATGAGCCCAGCTTCTGGCTGAGCGGCGCTCCTGCTGTGGGAGCGCACTGACCACCAGGGGGGAGCTCCTGTGTTGAGCATCTGCCACCTGGTGGTCAGTGCACATCATAGTGACTGGTCATTCCGCTGTTCCATAGATTTGCATATTAGCCTTTTATTATATAGAATTGCCCCTCTGAGATGCTGAAAACTCGTACAGACACTATCCCAGTGCTGAGTCTGCCCCCAAACCTTCTTTCTTCAGCTTGAGGAGCCTCAGAATGTCCTTGGGTGGTCAAAGCCATGGCCTCCACAGACAAACTGCTGCTCGCAAAGACCACGTTCTCCACCAGCCCCCACATCACCTGACTGGAGGCAGTGGCACGGCTCCCTCTGACAGCTGGGGTGGCTGAACTTTACGAGTGGGGGCCCTGGAGGTCTCTTCCTGCTCCCTTGCTGAGGAGCGATGAAGGTCAAGAGTGGAAAACACTCACCAAGAGACAAGGCCATAGTGAGCCAGGATGAGAGCCCACATTCCTCTTGTTTTATTGGGTCAAGAAACTCGCTGGGAAAGGAGACCTTCAGCTACTGACCACCTACGATGCGCAATGCAGGTGAGGTGCCATTGGACCCTTTCACAGGTGATAAACCAGGGCTCAGAGAGCTGCAGTCCCTTTGCTCCAGGGCACCGATGTGTCAAGGTAAGAGACTACATTTGAATTCTAGTCCATCGAACTTCAAACACTCGTTATTTCAGCTCTCACGTCTCCCTCTCGCAGGAACAGGCTGATATTATAGTAAAGGTCATGGGGGCCAAACTTTTTCACTGAAGTTAACATATTTCTGACAATATTAAACCAAAATACAATTGCTTTATTCAGACTCTGTTATATTACCTCAGTCCATCCTCGTGACAGCACCAGGAGGTGAGGCAGCTGAGCAAGGCCGCCTGGCTCGGCTCCCAGCGCTACAGCTACGTGAGAGTAGGCAGCGTCACCTTTCTGTGCCTCCGTTTCCTGTCATCCAATGGGGTAACAAGGTCACCTACCTCACAGGGGAGGTCAAATTCCTTATTAGGAATAAAGTGGTTAGAGCCCCGCCTGCACGTAGTAAACATCCATGAACACTGCCCATTATCAGGCATCATCTTTAAGCAGAGATGAAAGGGAGGCTCCGCGGGGACACGGTCTCCTAGGTGACCTGCAGGGACCTCACACTCAGGACGTTGGGGTGGCGCTCTTTACTATCCCTCCCCCTCCTCCCTGCACAGCTGCCCAAACTAGAAGCCCCCAACAACGTCCCCTGCTCCCTCCTCCCTCTCTCACTCCCGACATTCAAGTGGCCACCTAGACCCAGGCATGGTCCGTAAGCCCACCCTCCGCTCCATCTCCACGTCCCTGCACAGCTGCCCAAACTAGAAGCCCCCAACAACCTCCCTGCTCCCTCCTCCCTCTCTCACTCCCTACATTCAAGCAGCTGCCTAGACCCAGGCATGGTCCATAAGCCCACCCTCTGCTCCATCTCCACAGCCTTTGCCAAGTTCACATTCTCCTGCCTCGGGATCCTGTGGGAATTGCAGTGACCTGCCCTTCCTCGATGCAGGTGCTGGTGCAATCTCCCCAACAGCACACTCCCTGCGGGCAGCCATGTCCTCCTTACCACGATCACCCCGCCTTCTCCTGCACAGGGCACCCCGCAGCCCCTGGCCACAGACTTCCCGCCCAGTCTGGCCAATGGGAGGCATTGGGGAGGGGGCACAGGGCGGGCTCCTGCTGGGACAGTGACTAGCAGCTCGGCAGCTCTCCTGTGGCATGAGCCCGGCTGGACAGCTGCCTCCAGGTACCCGCTTCCTCCTGGACGGCCCAGCTTCCGGTTCTGGCAGCACCAGCACCACCCATGCCGCCTCCTGCTGCCGATCACCTGGTGCTGCCACACCACCCTCGGCGCTTTCTCGGCTTTTCCTGCATAAAATCACTTCTGTCTGAAATGCCTGGTTAGACACTGACCTACCGCTCCTTCCGATCAATCCCCTGATCACACAACTTCCCAGAATCTTTTCTCCATGACGAAGTCCAAACACGTCAGAAGGTCCATTTCTTCAAAATCTAGGGCCAAATTGTATTTGCAGATGCATCTTCCTCCAAGCACACTCGGTTCCTGCCACCCTGAGATTTTCCTGTTCCCCAAAACGACGTTCATTCCCAACTCAAGGCCTTTGACTGCCATCTTAGCCCCCAGAGTGCCCCTCTGCCAGGCATATTCTGTTCACATTTCCAATCTTGTCCCTACAGCTCATTCTCTGCACAATGGTCAGAGCGACCCTTTATTTTATTTAATCACTTATTTGTTTATTTATGACACAATTGACATATTAGTTTTAGGTGTGCAACATAAGATTTGATGCATTTATATACTGTGAAGTGATTGTCACAATAAGCATAATTAACACGCATGGTTACACATGTTTTTTCTTCTGAAGAGAGCTTTTAGGACCTACTCTCTTAGCAACTTTCAAATATGCGATACCGTATTGTTAACTAGTCCCTATGCTGTGCATGACACCCGTTTAAATGCCATTTAACAAAGAAAAATCAACCGAAAAAGAGTTCGCGTGTCACCTATGACACACGTGTCATAGGTCCGCCATCACTGCCTATGCTGTGCATGACACCCAGGACTGACTTACCTCCCAACTGGAAGTCTGTGCCTTTCACCTCCTTCACCCACACGCCCCCTCCCCACCTCTGGCAACCACAAATCTCTGTTTCTATGACTTTGTTCCAACTGGAAGTCTGTGCCTTTCACCTCCTTCACCCACCGCCCCCTCCCCACCTCTGGCAACCACAAATCTGCTTCTATGACTTTGTGTTGTGGGGGGAGGGGTTAAGATTCTACATATAAGTGAGATCATACTTACTTCACTTAGCAGAATGCTCTCAAGGTCCATCCATGTTGTCACAAATGATGGCTGAGTGACATTCCGCTGTGTATATATCACATTTTCTTTCCCATTCACCATCAGTGGACACTTGGGGCCTTCCATGTCCTGGAAATAATGCTGCAAGGAATGTGAGGTGCAGGTAACTTTTTGGCGTAGTGCTTTTATTTTCTTCAGACTAATACTCAAAAGTGGAATTGCTATTTTTAACTTTTTAAGGAACCTCCATACTGTGTTCCATAGAATGACCCTTTTAAATCAGATCATGGCACGCCCCCTCTTAAGACCCCCTGCAACTCCTCCAAGTAAAATCCAACCTCCTTGCCATGACTTAAAGGACCTTGTATGATCTGACCCCTCCTACCACCCTCCCTCCTGATCAGTCTGCTGCAGCCGCACGGCCTCCCCACTGTTTCTCCAGGGAACAGACTTGATTCCTCCTCAAGGCCCCTGCACCTCCTGTCCCCCTGCTCCGAGGGCTCTTCCCCAAGTTTCTGTTTGGGTCCTTTCTTCTTGTCATTCATAAGCTCAAACATCCCCTCCTCAAAGCAGCCTTCCCTGGACCACCCAGTCCAGCGCTGCCCTCCAACATCACTCATTTGTTAATGACCTTCCAGACCTAATTCAACATCAACTCAGTGGTTCCTTCCTCAAAATTTCCACAGAATACTACGCATTTATCGTCATTGTCATCACTGATGAGACTAATTGAGCATTGTACTTACTGTGCAGGGACACTCTCTAAGAGCTTTACATGTACTATTTCATGAAATTCTCACAATAACTCTGTGGCCAGTATTGCTATTAATTCCACTTCACAGAAGGGGAAACTGAGGCACAGAGAGGCAGGAGAAGTGTCCGTGGCCACTCAATTGTTGATGGGCAATCCAAGAGAACTGTGACGACCTCTAAGGACAGAAAACATGACCTCATTCCTCCCTGCAGAGTATTACCTTGAGTACCAACAGTGTACCCTGTGCTGAGCACGTGGGACGCAGTGGGCTGTCCATAATGGTTTGTATTGTTGTTACTGTTTTTTGTTTGTTTTCTTTTTAAAATATTTTTATTGATTTCAGAGAGGAAGGGAGAGGGAGAGAGAGAAAGAAACATCAATGATGAGAATCATTAATCAGCTGCCTCCTTCATGCCCCTCACTGGGGATCAAGCCTGCACCCCGGGCATGTGCCCTGACCAGGAATCGAACCGTGACCTCTTGGTTCATAGATGGATGCTCAGCCACTAAGCCATGCCAGCGGGGCATTGTGACTGTTTTAAGCGAACAAATGAAAGACTGGGAGAATGAAGAACTGGTTCTGTGTGTTCCAGCTGCCAGCAGCTGCTCTACCACCAGGTTTCCAAGTCAGAAACATTTAAAAGAAAAAAAGGCAGTTATCTTTAGACTTGGTAAGGAAACATCCACCCGAACGAAACTGGATTCTCAAACAAAGGAGCTGGTCCCTGCACTGGGAAGGCTTTCTGTTTTCATTACTGGTGTTTGAACAAGTTATTAAAACCACAGGAAAGGCTAACGCGGGCCTGCAGCTGTGGATTCCTTTTTGTTTTTACTGAACCTGAGCTCAAGGGAGTGATGTTCCTCACGACCTGGAGTGTATGGTTCAGGGGGAACCTTTTGTCACCGTTATCTGGTATTTGAAACAGGTTATGTGGTTTACAGGGAGGTTGTTTAAGGAAGCAAGTCCATGAGCCCTGAACAGCAGCCCAAGTGTGTATAGTCTCGGGTCCCAGGAACTGACAGAGTTCAGTGGGGCAGCGTGGCACCCTGTGTGGGAAGCTGTATTTCTGGGCTGAGATGCAGGGCAGAGCCTGGAGCCAGCGGACGCCCCACCAGGCGGAGCAGGGAACCCCACACCAGCAGCCAGCCGTCCGCTCGGCCGCACACCGTGCCCATCTCTATGGTGCACGTGCACTTTCGTTAAATCAAATCACCCTGTTATCTAAGTCTGAGTTTTAAAAACATAAACAGGAAAGCACTGCACAAAGTCGCTTATAATGGAGCTAGATAATTTTAAATAAATTGGTAGAAAACTGAGTCCATCAAAGACTAGCACACCTACATTAGGAACACAGGATCACTTAACATCAACTATCCATCACTGTAAACCATTATATCAACCAACTAAAGAAGAAATTTTATATGAAATGTTATAATTACCAAGTATATTTTAATAATAATTAAATAAACTTTGGGCAATATGAGAAGACCATGGAATGGTCGTCCAATATGTGGTATTTATTAACTATACAGTGAGAACATTCAAACTGGAATGTAACACAAATGGGTCTATTTTTGTGGGGAGGGGTAGCAACAAAGATAAGGAAGGCAGAGAGACTTTTAGATTATTGCAATAGTCCAATCAGCAGGTGATAAGAAACTGAGCTGGGACAGGGTCTTTCCAGAGAAGTAATTATTAGTAATATCGTGGCTAAATGAGCAGAATTTGGTAACTAGAGTCCAGACTGGTTGGGTGGGTGCACTGCTGGGCCGTGTAGTGAAGGGCACGGCAGAGAGATGAGGCTGAGTTACAGGCTGATTTTGAAATATCCCCAGAACACTCACGTGGTGGAGAATACAAACCAGAAACAGCAAATAGAAGTAAATCAACTAACCCATTAATAGAGAAGTCGTTGGTGGAGAGATGAGAGCTGGAGCCACAAGAGGAGCTGGGCTCACCAGGAGGGCGTGGCCTTCCGGGCAGCCAGGACAGGCGGCAGGACAGGCGGGAA
>NW_005370773.1:68983-69294 GCF_000412655.1 Myotis brandtii | reverse complement strand
AGCCGTCTGGGTGCCATGCTGGGTCAAGTGGGAGCAGCAGCCAGCCACCTGGCCTCCAGGTCACTAGGGGAGCCAGCTGGTGCCGTGCTGGGGTCGCCTGGAAGCATCTGGACAAATACCAGCTCACAGAGGTAAGAAACAGGTGCACGAAATCTAAACGCCCGGCAGGCAGCTCCAGGCTTGGAGTGTCCTCCCGGGCACCAACAGGGGGCGGTTCCAGCCGCAGTCAGAGCGTGTACGGGAGGCAACCAATCGCTCGTTCTCTCTCTCTCTCTCTCTCTCTCTCTCTCTCTCTATATATATATATATAG
>NW_005370773.1:17658-68966 GCF_000412655.1 Myotis brandtii | reverse complement strand
TATATATCTGTAAAAAGAAAAAAAGAATCTAAAGTATTTTCCATTAAGGTGAGTAAGAACATAAACCTAGGGATCAGACTAACATGGATTCAAATTCCAGCTCTCTGAGCTTCACTGGCCTTACATAGAAAATAGGGTGATTCTAGCACCAACTTCATAGGAGTTATTGTAATAACTGAGATAATTCATCTCAGGGGCTTACATAACACCTAACCCATAGTAGGTGGTCAATAATTTGGGGCATTATTGTTATATTGACAAAATAGATAAGATCATCTGATGAGAAAGGGCCAGAGGCAGGAGGAAAAAGCAGAAGCAGTTATGTGCGTTTAAACAGACAACTTTTCATCGCCTAAAAAATAAAAAGATAGCCAGGAGGCATTAAGGGGTCAGTTGACATGGGCAGAGATGAACTGGTAACAGACCCAACTCCCCCGCACAGTCAGGAACTCTGAGGGTGGTGAGCATGCTCACTATCTCAGCGGTGGTGGTGGGTTCCTGATGTATACAGAGGTCAACACTTACTGAATTGCACTTCAAATATATGCAATCTGTTATATTTTGATTATACCTCCAAAAGGCTATTTAAGTATAATAAAAATGTTTAACTGGATGGATAGGTAGATGGGTGGATGGATGGATGGGTGGGTGGATGGATGGATGGAGTCATCTTTCCTTCACTGTGGCCTAAGAGCAGGACATTTCCGCACTGGATGTTTTTCAGTAAGCCTTTCCTGTCAGCTTGGTGATCATTTGTCTTCCTGTTTGCAAACATTTATTGTCTGTCCCAACTCCTGCCTTCCCTGAGGAACAAACCCTGGATCACTAATTGAATTGTCATTAGCTTGGTCTCCCTCTGGGACTGCATGACCTGTATTGGTTTGAAGCTTTTCATTTTCTTATCTCACCCGCATTCCAGCCTCAGCCTTAGCATACAAAAGGCACTCAATAGGGTAGTGAGGACCTGGGGTGGGTAGGGGCTGGGAGGAGAAGGGGGAAGAGGGGAGATAGGAGGTATCTGTAATACTATCAACAATAAAAATAAATTTTTTAAAAGGCACTCAATAAAGATTTTCTGCTTAATTGATTTACTGATTAATTAATTGGAAAAACTATAAATTCTATAAGGGTTGTTTTCAAAATCCAAAGGGACTTAGGGAACTGGGTTTTTAATAAACTGCTTACCTTCAGAAATATATATATGGAATCTTTCACTGGCAAATTTTTCATAATTGCCACATAATGCTTTCATAATCAGAAAACTGACTCTAAAAATAACTGAATAAGTACACATAGCACTTAAATTTTAAAAGCACCACCCCATCAGCTTCATTAGCAACTCTGGCCAGATTACACGGGGCCTTTTCACAGTCTGTGTTCTGCATCCACCCTCCTCTCCTCTGAAAGCTGAAAATGACTCAGGAAGATTCTAGAAGAAACCACAGAGTGAACTAAGCAATGGATTTATGGAACAGAGATCGGGAAAGGGAGCCAAGGCCACGCACAGTTGTCTGCTTAGACAAAAGCCCTGATTCGGCATATTTCTCAGAAAGTTCCGTCCTCACTTGCGGGTTGGGCAGCTTGGGGGGTGTGGAACACTCGGCTTGTGGAATCCCTGCTCTGAGAGGTCCTAGGAGCAAGTGTTGCATCCGGGCTCAGACAGCAGGCGACCCGAGTCCTTCCTCACCTCATCGGAGACATTTGGCCTCTGTGCCTCCATGTCTGCCTTTGTTTAATGGAACGGATTTTTGTCCCACTTGACTCATAGAACATACAATCCTATATAATAAAAGGATAATATGTAAATAGATCAAATGGTGGAATGACTGGAATGACTGGAATGCCCACGGCCCCTCACGGTGGCTGGCCCCACCCCCAATCAGCCCCCCACCCCAGCCAGCCCACCCCTGATGGTCTCCAGTGGGGGTGGGCCGGCTGGATTTCACCAGTGCACGAATTCTTGCACCAGGCCTCTAGTAATACAATAATAGCCACCATGTACTTAGCTAGTACTTACATTTGAGGCCCTGGGTGAAGAGTCGTTTCATTTTCACAAACAGCACTGTTTATTTTTAATGCCTCTCCTATCGCTGGTATAATGGAGGTGTGTGGAGATTAAGTAATTTACCCAAGGTTCACATTTTTCAGTAAGTGGTGGATCAAGGATTTGAACTTGGGTCTACCTGGCCCTAGAGACCTAAGTCTCAACCTACAAACTGCTGTGGGGCTCGTATTAAAAGTGATAAAATCTAAACAGAAGAGCAAAGGGAACAGCCATGTATCCAGCAGCTATTATGAGTGACGCAACTTCCACGAGTCACACATATCAAGTAATTTTATGTTTATTTGTTTAAACCAAATATAATCCAGTTCAAGCCCCACTCCACCCAAGAAAACAGGGTTATCAAGCTGCTGAGTTAGCAGTCACTGATTAGGCCCTTCCCACCGTCATTTTTCAAGACCCCCTTTTCTTCCTGGGGTCCTGAAAGCCCTGGTCCCATCAGTGGTTGGCCACCTACTGAGCATCCAATGATTCCATTCATTCTGCTTCCTCGGGGCCAGGAAGGGGCACCACTGCCCCCGCCCCAGAGCCTGGCCTCACGGTAAGTTCCCCAGGACTCCCCAAGGCCCTTCCCGGAGTGCCTGCTCTTCAGAGACAACCTCCTGGGCACTACTTTTGAGCAAAGCTCTCTGAGGACCCACATCCATCCTTCCTTCCCACTCCTGAGATCCGAGGGCCTAAGGAAAAATCTGTTAACTCTTCTGCCCAAAGCAAATACAAACTCAAATTATAAGATGGACTTGTCCTTCTGAACAAGAGAAGAAAGAGAGCATCCCAGCCTTTCCTGGCGAGCCTCCAGCCGGGGAACAGGGCACAGTTCATTCTTCACCAGCGATGCGGCCGTATTGAATCCCTAATCAAGTGTCTATCGCACCGGGGTTATCTCATTTAATTCTCACAAGCTCAGGGGGGCTTCGGAGCGGGGTGGGCAGGAGCCCAGTGTTTTGCTACACTCTGTTCCTCAGCATGGAATGGTCACCAGCTGAGGGCAGGCACAGGAGGAGACCCTTGTGAGAGAGAAGAAGGAAGGGGAGTCTTCCCCAGCCAGCCAGCGAGGTCAGCCTAAACCCACCAGGCTGTCGGGGCGGTGAGAGGCAGCACTTTCAGGCAGTGACTATGGTCACTGGTAATAGTTATTAAGCACCTATTATATCTGGATAATGTGCTAAACACCTTAACCACATTATTGCATTTCATCTCACAACTAAGAATAGAACAATTACCCCAGTTTTACAGGTGAGAAAAGCAAGGCTAATAGAAATTAAGGGTTTTCCCCAAGGCCTTAGGGCCAGCAAGCGGTACAGGTAGTATTTGAACCCAGGCAAACAGATTCCAGAGATTCTCCTGGTTCTTTTATTCGCACGCCTTTGCAACCCAGACTCACGAGGAAGCTGCTACTGCCCTCTTTTCACCACTGAGCCAGTAAAGGGTTGAAAAGGGGAAAGAACTTGCTCAAATGAGTAGGAAACACAACCAGAATTCTGCCCCTCACCAGAGTCAGCCTACTAGAACCTTTGCCCACACTGAAGGAAGTGCTGTGACAAGCTAAGGAAAATGTGCAAACCTAAGCCTGATTTTTCTCCAGGATTTGAGTGTGTCCTCACCCCTAGGGAGTCAGGAGGTCTTCCTTAGGCTGTTGGGTCACGGGGTCTGGCAGGGTAGAAGCTCCTCTCAAACACAGAGGCCATTTGACCTGTGCTAGGATTGGTGAAGATCTATGAAAACTAATTGAAAGGGGGGAGAAAGTACTGAAAGAAATATTAATCCTGCTCTGTTAGCCATGATGCTTTGTCTGATTAGAGAAGGCACTTCCACCCTGGCTGGAGCTGCCCAGGAGGTGCAGCCTTCCTCCCCGTTTGGAGCTGCCTGTCATCATGGGAAGATGAACAACTTCGCTGCAGAAACCAGAGTCGAAGCCCTTTGAAGCCCCGGCCCTTTTGCTACCCGCAGACCTTTGCAGACCTCCAGCCTGCTCACCTGTTCACTGCCCACAGGCACCCCTTTTGGCTGTTTCCCCTGGAACCCCAGCCCCTGCATTTCACTCAGCCCTGCGAAGACCCTAGTCCTTCTGCAGATCTGTCAGCTGCCCTTCTGCCTGCTTTCCTTTGTGCTTTTACTATATAAGCAGCCGGCTTATGGGTGGTGCAGAGCAGATTTCTGTGGCTGACCTGCTGCTCTCCCAGCTGCCGGCAGGACTGGAACAAACGCTCACATATGATTCAACCCTGTCTCTGCTTCATTGGCTCGAGTAGTGACAGGCAGCAGGACCCACTGTTTGTCCGGTTACATAATCACAGATGTTTATATGGTGCTTACTAGGTGCCATAAATTGTTCTAAGCAATTTATAACATTAACTATTTAATCTTCCAAACAACTTTACTAGGTCAGTGTTAATAGTGTGCACTTAAAGGTTTATCAACCAGCTCTCAGAGGAAAATGCCGATCTGTGGATTTGCCAATGTCCCTGGTGTAAATACCATCACCACGGACAGTTTCAAGCTACAGTGTGCTGGCACGGATGCGGATCTGGGAAGAGACGCCCATTGGCACAGCGTGTGTCACTGCCACCGCACAGGTACACAGACGCAAATACCTCCCGGAGATAATAATCGTAAAATAATCAGGAATAATGAGTTTTGAGTACTTATTACCTTTAGTTTACTACAACTTAACACGTTTATAAAATTTAATTTTTAATAATGGCTGTTTGTAACAGCCAGTTCACAAATTTCCTAATAATCCCACATGGCTTTCATGAGCCTGCTCGGGCCTCAGCATGTAATTGGTCCATACCATCGCTGCCATTTTAAGCAGAAGGAACCTGAGGCACAGAGAGGCTGGGTGATTCAGAAAGCGTCACACAGCTTGGAAACGGCAAAGCCAGAATTCAAAGCCCGGCAGCCCGGCTCCAGGATCTGGGCTCTGAACCCTCTCGCCTACTGCTTCTCTTGCAAACCTGGGCCCTTCTGCCCAGACTCTCAGCCCACACGCTTCCTTTCGTTCTTCTGCCGGAACAAACATCGCGGCATCTGATGGGCGCCGCACAGAAGGGCTTGGGTTCAGGGCAGGTCCTTCCCAGGACCTTGAATGGGCCGAGGCCGCCACATGTCTCTGTGGCCAGGGACCTTGGGACCTGCAAAGGGCTGGGGTGACCGCCCTGGCCTGGCCCTCCCGCAGCCGCTGGTGGCCTTGTCCTCCAGCCCAACTGCGCCTGCGTCTAACTGCACGGCCGGCCGTTATGGTAAGGAGGGCCCCTTAATGTAGCGCAAATTATAGCTGGAACACAAGCAAATTGCCTGCTTTTACTAGCACATAAACGGAGCGGAACCTTAGAGATAGATCCGCATTAGCCTAAACGGCATCCATAATTCATACCTGCAGCAAGCGCTCCCTCGCGGGGCTGGCCCATCTGTTATTGATGGGCCTCGGAGGCCAGGCCTCTGCTGCTGCAGCCTCTCCCGGCCAGCCTCCGGCAGCGCAGCCTCATCCATCAGGATCAACTCCCAATTCGTTTCCAGCGGGACCAGGGAGGAATCGAAGTGAGAGTTTCTAGAACAGGATCCCCACCCAGCCCTGTGAGGCCTGCCAATACTACAGAGCTGGCCAGCAGCAGGCAGGCGGCCCCTCACTCCCCTCAGTCACTGGCTTGTCAGAGCATCGGCATCTGAGTGATTGCCCCATGGCCCAGACGTATCGAGTGCCAATTACATCCTAGGCTCTTTGTACAAGACCTGGGAGGTTACTGTTCTCACCCCTTTTATAGGTGGGGAAACTGAGGCTAAGTCACTCGCTCCAGGTCACACAGCTCTGAAGGGGCAGGGCCAGGATTTGAGCCCAGAAAATCTGATTCCAAAATCCATGGGCTGGACCACTACTCCATGCTGCCACCTGGAGGAAGGGAAAGAACCCGCAGCCATCCCAGGGTTTCCCAAATCGCTAAGGAACTTGGCGGTTTAGCTGCAATAACACTGCAGCAGGCTGACCAAGCCCTGCTGCTTCGGGTTGGGATTTCTTGTCCTATTGAATGCCCGGCTAATTTAACTGGCTAAGTTAATTTTTATATAGATGGTTTAAAAAACTATCTCTTTTGCCCTGGCCAAGGTGGTTCAGTTGTTGATTCCTGATCAGGGCACATGCCTGGGTTTTGGGTTTGATCCCCGGTGGGGGTGCATACGATGGAGGGCAGTGATCGATGTTTCTTTCTCTCACTCTCTCTCTCCCTTTATGTCTCTAATTTTTTTAAAAAAACATATTTTATAAAGAACTAAATCTTTTCCAGTGAGGATTTGGGGGTCATGGAGGATGACTCATGAGAGGGGCACCCAGAATTTAAAGATATACTGCACACAGATAAAATCAGGGTTCAGAGCTGAAAGGAGTTATTCATCAAACACTCATATCCCCTAAACACCTTCCCAGGGACAAGGCTCTGTGCCTGGCTCTGGGATTCAGTAACACGTGGAATCTAATGTCCCCACAGATTAGTCAGGTAGAAAGACAAATAAATAATTGTAACTGTGGCAGAATAGCACAGGGCGGATACCAACAAGCCTGCCTGCAGCTGTGTCTTCCCCTCCCACCCTGAATTATCAGGGAAGGCAGAGGCGGAGAAATCACACCGCAGCGTGGGCTGCTAGGGCTGCACGGAAGCCCTCCCGCCTCTGCGGGCTCCCCCCGCGAGGCCAGTGTCTAAGTGTCCTTGCTTAGCTCCCTCTTCCATATCATCATGGCCAGTTTCTAAGGCCTCATGTCCTCCTCCTTGAAAATCGTGGTCAACAGTAGGAAGAGTTAGAGCTTCCACTCTTCTCCCAGAAACATCCCTGCCTGTCTCTCCTGGCATTTGTACCTCATCTCCATCCCTCTCCACTCAGGCAGAACCACAGAGGTGGTCCAGTTGGTATGAGGTCCAGGGCAGGTCCAAGGTCATGGAGCTGCCAGTGAATAGAAGCTGAGATGGCCTGCAGAGCTGAGAGTAGAGCAGGAAAGGGGAGGATGTGCAGCGGGGGGGGAGGGGGGGAGGTCTGAGTAACTAAGGGGGGTCAACTAACTGCAGGGTACCAAGGTGAGGCACCCAGAACATGCCACCAGGCATGGGAAGCCAGCGACAGGTGAGGGGAGAGGGAGGCAAGCAGGCAAGTGCCTGTTTAGAGCACTTCAGTGCCCTGTCCCCCTGACCGTGGAGGAAGTCCAAAATGAGAAGGAGTGATGAGGGTGGGACTCAGAGGATGTTGGGAATATCCCAAGACTCCTAAGTGTTGCCCACGGCCAGGCCGCTTGCGGGCAGCAGTGGCTGCTGGCGGTTGGCCAGCCTGCCCAAGAGGCCAGTGCCCGTCACTCCCCGATAGACCAGGAGGTCATTTCTCACCGAACTGAGAGCTCAATACGCCCATCGTTTTCTCCCTAACCAGCCCGAGATTGCTCTGCGCTCTTTATTACCTTTCAATGACTTAAGCCCCTGAACTGAGCAACTTCATCAAGGTGTCAACCTAAACAGATTTTCCCCATAATGGCCCGACTCTCACAGGTTCTTAATGAAAAATATCGATTCCCAAGGATTAGTTGCAGATTTATGTGTCGGGATGCTGATCTCTCTGTCACCTGGCACCTTATCGTGGATGAAAGGACCCGTTCCCCTTCGAGGTTTTAAAAAAGCAATCACTGGCAGCTTAAGTCCAGAAAAACAAACAAAATCCTGTGTCAGGGTCCGAGGAATACTTCACCAATGGCGGAGGACGCAGACCCTGTCCCTGTGTCCCCGGGGCCTCCTCACAGGCTGGGTCCCGAGGAGACCGGCCTGGAGGCAGAGGCATGTGTGAAGCAGCCCTCCTCCCACTGTGACTGATGCCTGGGCACTGGGACAGTCTGTACCCGCTGTCTGGGCTGCAGACACCGCTGGCAGGCCCTGGGCAGCTGCTGCCTCAGAGTGGCATTCAATCACACAGCCTCACGGCGCGGCCAACTCGCCCCGTGAAATGTGGGCGAAGCCCCGGGGAGGAAGCTGAGACGCTGGCGCCTAAAGCCTCCTGGAGCTGCAGAGCGAATGGCGCCGGCTCCCCGAGGTGGCCAGAACGGAACGGGTCCTTTCTGTATCGGTTTGGTAAATACCAATGGAGGGTCTTCCACGTACCAGGCAGTGGGGACACCGAGGTCAGCAAAGTCAGGTATGGGTGTCTGCTCTCCTAAGAACAGCAGACAAAACAAATTAACACATAAGTGGAGCGCGGTGGCTCTGCCAGGAGAGGCTGCAGTGAGACCGCTGTGATGAGGGCTCTACCTGGTCAGAGAGGCAAGAGAAGTTTCAACGAGGAAGTGATGGTCAAGGTGACACCTGAAGGATTCGAAGGCGTTTGTTGGAAAAGCGAAAGGAGGGGACACGTGTGGGAGGGGCAGCAGTCAGAGCAAAACTGCAGATGGGGGATCCGGGAAGGCCGCAGAGGCCGCGTGGACTTGGGTCGCTTCTAAGAGCAACTGGAAGAAGCCACTCAAGTGTGTCCAGCGGAGGGCGACCCGACCAGATCTTCCCTTTGCAAAGATCACGGTGGCTGCTCTGGGAAGAACTGGTGGAAACTGCTTTGCAGGAAAAGCAGGAAGAAGAGGAAGTTGGAGGGACTTCCGTGGTCCAGGCGCGAGATGAAGCAAGGATGCTGCCGGGGATGGAGAGACGTGGGCGTCACTGGGATGCTTTGGAGGGAAAATCCACAGGCGTTGATGCTGAACAGCATGTGGGTGCGGGTAGAATGCGGGAAGGGGGGGGGGCAGGATGACCCCAGGCTTCTTGCTTTAATCCCACAGAGGACCTGTCCTGTTGATTTTAGAAAGAGAGAGAGAGAGAGAGAGAGAGAGAGAAACATCGATGTGAGAGAGAAACATTGACCGGTGGCCTTCTGTACGCACCCTGACCGGGGATCAAACCAGTAACCTTTCGGTGCCCAGACGTCGCTCCAGCCAACTGACCCCTAAGACCAGGGCCCCAGACGTTTGGGCTGAGCTGTTCCTTCTCGGAAGTGACGGCCTCCTCACTTGGGCCCTCGGGGCTTCTCTAACCACTGGGAGCCCGAGCACAGGCCTGGCTGAGGTCTTCTGTGAAGGGCAGACACAGGCACGTTAGGCTCTGCAAACCACCCCATCTCTGCTTCTGTCGCAAGGCGAACGCTGCCACAGACAGCGTGTAAGCGGCTGGGTCCCAATAAAACTCCCCAGAAGAGGCCATGGGGCTGGTCCGTGGTGCAGTTTGCTGACCCCTGCCCTGGAGAACATGGAGGAACTCGGAGACGAGGCTGAGCCCCGGATGCCCCAGTGAGCTGCAGCAGGCACTGACAGGGGCCCTTCTGGCCTGCGTGGACCTGCCCAGGGAGAGCAAGTGCAGGTCGCGGGCTCTGGGGGTCCCAGGCCCACAAACGACCTAGGTCAGCAGGAGGCTGGAGCTGGGAGGATGAAACAGACCTCGCTTCCCTGGCCTCTCAGGGCCCCCAACACTTCCCAGAAAGGAAGCCAGGCAGGTCCTGCGATGCATAATCATCAGCACTTGTAGCAGGAGTTTCAAAATCCCAGAAGAGCACACCAGAGACTAGCAGGCTCTCCCTGCAGGCCCGGGAGTGGGCAGGAGACCTTCGCATGCATACGTTTTTCTATTATGTTGGTTCTTGAACCACCGGGATATACTACTCAAGTATTGCCTTTAACATTGAAAAATTAATATTCGTTCGTAAAATCGCAGACTAAAGTTAGGCGTGGGGCTAAAATCGGCCGGTGAGCGGCTGAGGAGCGCTCTTTCCTGTCTGGTCCTCTCCTCTTGTGTTTTAAACAACTCCCCATCTTCAGGTGACAGCACCCATTCTTACTCTGGGGAACATCCCTTCCCATTTGGGACACTGTCAATCAAGAGGTTCCACCCTCCAGGCGCTGGTCACTTGACCAATCAGATGTCCCTCCCCGGAATGAGTCTGGAGGGTGTCCAGCAGAGAACGAGAAAGAGAAGTGCCTTGGAGAGTTTTCTATTAGTTCTTGTTGCCTAGATCCTTGGGGCAGCACTTTCTAAAGGTATGGTGGACCTTTGTTTCCACTTTAATTGATTTTTTTTTTCTAAATTGTCCAGAATCCATTTTGTCACTGATAAAGGGACCCTGCTTTAACATCTCCAACTTCCCCTGTGCCTGCAACACAAAAGGCAGCCAGGATATGCAAGTCCCAACTAGCTCCCATTTGGTGCCCCCACCCTCGCCCTCGTCCCCACCGCACCCTCTGCTTCAGCCCCACTGGCATTTCTGCTCTTTCTCCAAGTGCACAGCTCTGCACTCTATTCCAGCTTTGCCACCTGAACATTCCCTACTGGCTATTGGAAGCCATGGGTGTTCCAGTTCTGGTGCCAGACAGGCCTGGCAGCCACGGTTGCTTTGATGCGTCCTGTTCCCGTGAAAAACACACCGGAATCTGCCACAACCCCGGGACCCCGGAGCCTGTACAGAGAGCCGCAGGGACAGCGGTGTGGTGATGGAGCACTGAACTCACGCGTTTCTGCCAGTTGACATTGGGCAAGGCATTTCTTGATTCTATGTCCGTTTTCTCATGTATAAAATGATGATATGAATTCTGTCTACATCATAAGGAGGGTTTATTTATATGCTTAACCAGCATTCTGTACCAGATGCAGTTCTGAGTGCTTTACATGTATTAAATCATGTAATACTCATAACAATACTATAAGGCAGGTACTCTTATTAGCCCCATTTTACAGATGAGGAAACTGAGGCACAGAGAGGTTAAGTTAGCTGTCCAATGTTACAAAGCTAGTATAGAGAGGAAATGAAAGACTGCATGGGAATTACATAGCGCAGAGCCAAGGAAATTTATGAACAAATTGTGTCTCCCAAAATTCATCTCATGAAGCCTGTACGTCCAATGTCACTGTATTTGGAGATGGGGCCTTTGAAGAGGTAACTACGGTTGAATGAGGTCATAGGATGGGGCCCTAGTCCCATATGACTGATGCCCTTATAAGGAGAAGAGAGAGACATCAGGGATGCACACGCACAAGGAAGAGACCCCGTGAGGGCACAGCAAGAGGACGGCCATCTGCCCCCCAGAGAGAGAGACCTCAGGGGGAACCAGGCCTGCCGACACCTTGGTCTTGGACTTCCAACCCCCAGGACGGTGAGAAGTAAACCTCTTCTGTTTAAACCCCCCAGCCTGTGGTACTTGGTTGTAGCAGCCCTAGCAGGCTAACACTGCTGAAGACCCCAACTTGCCATGGCAATGCTCAGCTGACAACCTTCTCCCAGGATGTAATGTCCTTCAACAATTCCATGTCCCATTCAGGATAAAGGCAGCACCCTTTGCAGGATATAGCGCCCTCCAAATTACCTCTTCAAATGTATCCTCTTTCCGTCCGCTCTCTCCCTCAGTTCAATCCTAACCAACTTCACACTCCCCTCAATATACTGGGCCCTTGTACATACATACTCTGTCCACCGCCATGTCCTCCTCTTCCTGCGCCTTCACCCATCCCACTTCTCTGGGGAACTCCTGTGCAACCTGCAAGGCCAGCCTCCGTGGTTCCTCTGAAGCATTCATCGCACCTCCCAGGCAGACCTGCATGTTCCCCTTCTGTGCCGCTACGTACCTTACACATAGTCCTGTTGTGTTACATTGCAATTATTTAACCTCATTTCTCCCCCCCACCACCTCTTTTTAGAATTTTGACCTCCTTGAGGTCAGCCTATGTGTCTGACTTACTTTGATATCCCTAGCAGAGTCCTGGCACAGAGCAGGTGCTCAGCAGACGTTTAATAATGCGGTAAATGAAAGAGCACCTGAATCCAGGTGAGCTGATGTTTCCTCTCAGGAAAAATGTAAAAGCTAATCTTGACCTATCTCAAATAAGATCGTTTCTGGGAAGGCTCTAAGACATTCTGCAGACTTACTGAGAATGGAAACCTCCCTGAGGACTTTCACTCAAACTCACTCTCCAGGTGTCCCTTCTCCTGGCTTCCTTGGTGGCACATGCTCACCTCACCCTAGTCCCCACCCACAAGATGTCATGTGGTGAGCACACCCCTAAGAGAGCCTCCAAGGATACCCACCTCCCAGCACCCATGCCCTCACTTTATCCCCTCCCTTTGAGTTTGCCTGGACTCACTGATTCATTTCTAACACAGAGAATGGCAAAAGCAATGTGTTGTCACTCTGAGTTTAAGTTCTAGAAAGACAGAGGCTTCCATCTCGGGCTTTCCCTCTTGCTCTCTCTCAGATGGCTCACCCTGGGGAAAGCCTATGTGCCAAGGGACTCAGGTTTGTCAACAACCACATAAGTGAGTTTGGAAGCAGATCCACATTCCCTCCCAGTCTAGCCTTCAGATGAGACCACAGCTCTGGCCATCAACTTGATGGCAGCCTCACGAGAGACCCTGAGCCAGAAGCACCCACCTCAGCTGCACACAGATGCCTGACCCCAGTTGTTGTGAGGTAAATGCTTGTTGTTAAGCTGATAAGTTTATGGCTAATTTGTTGCACACCAATAAATTAATATAGCCTCCAAATGACCAACCTCCACAATTCTCTGAGTTCAGATCCCTAGGCTTAGGGTCTGAGAAGTCACAAATTATATTGCCCTCATCAACACCACCTTCATCATCTCTGTATCTAATATCTGTTGTTGTGCTGTGTGCTAGGTACTGTGCTTAGTGGTTGACATATATCACCTTCCTTAACTCCTCACAATCACCTGGTGAATTGGGTTTAATGGGGTTCTTTGGTTGTAAGACACAGAAATTGGCTTTAGGTAACTTAAGGTGCAGGGAAGTTCCTGGGAGGGAATGGAGACCAGACCCTCTAAGGTCGCCTCTAGATTGCTATCAGACCTGGGAGCAGGCAGGGACCGAGACACGTGTACAGGATAGGGAGGAGAAAACAGCCAAGAGAGGATAGCCCGGTGTTTTAAAGTGTGGGCCATGGAAGCGGGTTCCCCAGGTGCAAATCCTGGCCCTGCTTTACTGGCTTTGAGGTTGAACAAGTTACTTAGGCTGAGATTGCCTTGGTTTTCCCATCAGTGAAATGGGCATACTAATAGTACGTCTGATGGTATGGTTGTAAGTATATATAATGAGTTTTATAATTAAAGTTACTGAGAGTCTTCTGCAATGAGTCTGAATAGGAAACAACCATTATAACTAAATCTAACTCCACCCATTATCAGTCACTTTGTATCATTGCTGCTCAAATTCTGGGTGGAAAGCATCAGCATGCCTGTGCCCACTCCTTGCCTCGGAGAGGGCTTCGTCTCCTCATCAAAAGAAAACTAAGAGTGTCTAGAAATAATCCCACATGTAAATAGTCAAATGATGTTCAACAAGGGCCCAAGGTAATTCAATGAGGAAACGATAATCTTTCAACAAGTAATGCTAGAAAAGGTGGACGTCCTGTGTTCAAAAAACTGAACTTAGGCCCTTACCTCACACCACACACAACATAACTAACTCAAAATGGACCTAATTATAAGAGCTAAAACTTCTAGAAGAAAACAACAAAAAACTTATGACCTTGGGCTAGGCAAATATTTCTTTAATATGACATTAAAAGTACAATCTATAAAAGAAAAATAGTAACAAATTGGACTTCATCAAAATTTAAAACTTGTAAGATGCCACTAAGAACAATGAAAACACAAGCCACAGACTAGAAGCATTTGAAAAAAACCTATCTGCTAAAGGACTTACTAGAAGACATACAACTCAATTTTTTATGGGAAAAGGATTTGAATAAACACCTCACCAAAGAAGACATAGCAACAGATAACAAGTGTATGAAAGGTGCTCAACACCATTAGCCATCACAGAACTGCACATCTAAACCGCACGCCCCTTAGAATGGTTACAGAAAGAGGCTGACACACAAAAAAAACTTAGTGAGGACGTGGAAAACTTAAATCCTCAGCCTCATGGCATGAATATAAAATGGCATGACCACTTGGAAAAACAATTTGGCAGTTTCTTTAAAAATTACGTACCTTACAACCCAGCAATCTCCACTCCTACTTAAGAGGAATAAGTGTCCAACACAAAGACATCTTCGCAATTGTTCACGGCAGTTCTTAACAGCCAATGACTGGATGGTCCCAAGGCCCATCGACTGGAGAAGGGACAAAGTGTGGAATTTCCATACCAGCGATGAAGAAACAACTATTGATACACGCGACAACCTGGTTGATCTCAAAAGCATTTCGCTACGTGAGAGAAGCCAGACACGTAGACTACATAGTATATGATTTGATTTACATGGAATTTCTAGAAAAGGCAAAACACATCAGTGATTGCCTAGAGCGGGAGGTGGGACTAGGGATCAACTGTGAAAGGAATGAGGGGACTGGGGTTGATGGAAGTATTCTAAACCTGGAGTGTGTGATATTGCACAATTACATAAAATTGCTAAAATCTCATCAAAATACACATTTAAATTGGGAGAATTTTAGTGTATGGAAATGGTACTTCAATAACGCTTTTAAAAAAATAAGTGATAAACCATGAAAAAATGAAAGAAGAGAAAAGCAGTGCTGTCGGGTGGGGGAAGGAAGTGGGGCTGGGAGAGGGACCCACATCCCACTTTCTGTTTCAGGAAAACGAGCAGCAGCTGTTGAGTGGCAGAACCAGATGCGAACCTCAACCCTTTGGCCCAAACCCAGGCTCCAACCTCTTCACGAAGTGACCTATCTTCCCTTGGGCACAGCCTCTCCCCCAGTCAGCGCGAGGTGCACGGGGACTCCACTCGCATCGCCAGGAGGAGACCCACACGTTCATCCTATTGACGTGTAAGCGGGAGGCTCTCCAAGGCCTGCTGTCCCCACAGCCCGCCGCGCCTGGGCTGCCCCCCGTGGGGTGCTGTGCTTGGTTGGCGGGGTGCCCTCCGGGCATTGCTCATCCGGCAGAGAACCGTCCAACGCTGCAAGTGCCCGCAGATGGCTTTATTTCCATTGCTATTAAATTGGTTTTGAACAAGACATAATTCTTCAAGTGCCTGGTGAGCTCTCTGGGTTTGCTCAGGCAAGATTCCATAAAAATGTAAATAATCAGAACACTTCTGGGATTATTTATCACAACTGACGTGCAGCTGTAAATTTATGTATTAATTTCGGCTATGAGCTTCAGTGGGTGGAAGATGGAAGTGAGAATAGACTCTCCCGCTGAGCATCCAAGTAAAATAGCCCACAGCCTGGGCCTGAAGACACTGGACAGAACCAGAAAGAACTCAGGAGGCGAGCTGGACAGGTCCCTCTCAGCGGCAGGCTGATCTCTGGCCTCTGTCCTTGCTCTTGGAATTTCGGCCCCTTCCTTCGGCGCCTCCTGCTGGCTCCGGACCGGCACCTGCCCCGTGGCTCAGTGTTCTCCGCTCCCGTTGGTTTGTTTTGGGCCTGGTTCGGCCTTACTCATCCTTCAGCTCTTGCTCAGCATCGCTTGCTCAGAAAAGCCGCCATGCCCAGCGCTCCAGGCCCACCCTGAGGCCGCACGTCCTTCTCATCCACAGAACCCGCGCCGCTGCGGGTCCTCCTTGTCCCAGGCCTTTTAAAAACGCTCGGTCTGTCTCCCGACTTGATGGTCTGCTCCCTGGGGTCTGGGACCATGTCTTCGTCACCTGCCTCCCCGTGCCTGGCACCAAGTCAGAGACTAAAAGCTGCAGCAGGGGACACGGCGGGGCTCCCTGCTCCGCCCACAGGTAGCCAGACCCTCCTCACTGCGGCACCCGCACCGGCACCGGAGGCCCAGGTGTGCTTTCACTCAGCCGCACCTGCCGCTCCTGGCCTAGGACTCCCGCACTTTGCCTGTGCGAGCCGACAGCCTGGCGCCCCTAGGAACTGACCTCCCTTCGGGGCCAGCCCTGAACCAGTTAGTGATGGGGACAGGCAAATAGCTCCCAGCTCTCTGTCTGCGGGCGCCACCGTGAAGGGTGGCGGTGCTGCCCGAAGCGGCCGGCCCTGGGCTGAGCCACGCTGACCTCCAGAGACCCGCTCGCAGAACCACACTGTTCTCGGCCTCTTCCGGCCCCATCCCACTGCCCCTCCCTCCCAGTGATCCCCGAGAACTCCCCCCACACCTCACTGTACACAGGCTGGTCCCAGGGTCTGCCTCGGGGAACCGAGCTAAAGCAGAGAGCCTTCCCCTGCGCCAGCTCTCCCTGAGCGCAGATTCCTGTCATGATGTCAGCGCGAAAGGCTCCAAGGAGAAGGGCCCTGGGTGAGAGGCGGGTCCTGCCAGGAACCAGCTGCCCCGGAGCATCACATCTATAAGCAAGAGCCCTGACCCTCACTGAGATCACCCCTAAGGCCAGTGTCACCAGAAAGGAGTCAGGAGGCGGTGCCCGGTGTCCCGACCAAACTGGACATGAAGGCCTAGTGACCAGATGTTGGCGGTGACAAGGGTGGGCCAGCATCGTGTCCACCCTCCTCCTCCGGGACTTCAGCCGAGGCCAGGCCAGGCCAGGCCGGGTGGGCTTCCAAGGGAGCCGGGCCCCTCGGGCTGGAGGCGCTCGGAAGGCCTGTGCAGTCAAGATGCCTTCAGCCTCAGGGGACAGAACACGCTGTAGAAAGGCTTAGTAACGGGCCTGCTGACTGAGGAGTCTGCTGTGAAGCAGGTAACACGCTCGGAAGGCCTGTGCAGTCAAGATGCCTTCAGCCTTAGGGGACAGAACGCTGTAGAAAGGCTTAGTAACGGGCCTCCTGACTGAGGAGTCTGCTGTGAAGCAGGTAACGGGGTGCTAGGAGAAAGCCGGGGACCTGCACCGATGGGCTGGCAGAAGGCTGTCCGAGGAGGCGCATGGAATCCAAGGTGGGGAGGTTCGCTCCATCGGGAAGAACAGCGTGCAGGATGCCGCCCGGCGGAGGTGCCGGCCCCAGTCCCCAGGTCCTTGTGTGGCAGAAGGCACTTTGCAGATGCGACTAAATTCAAGATGGTGAGGTGGGGGAGGTGCTGTCTTCCCAGCTGGGCCACAAGGTCCCGTAGGGGAGAGGGAGGCAGGAGCCTGGACGGTGCGCGTGAGCAAGGAAGTGGGCGGCCTCTATGCCTGGAAAGGGCAGCGAGCAGTCCCCCCACTTGAGCTCCATGAGACCCATTTTATTTATTTATTTTCTTTCATCCTCACCAAGGTTATGTTTATTGATTTGAGAGAGAGAGAGAGAGATAGCAATGTGAGAAAGAAACATCGGTCAGTTGCCTCCCCCACATGCCCCAACCGGGGATCAAACCCACAACCTTTTGGTGTACCGGACGACGTTCCAACCCACTGAGCCACCCAACCAGGGCCCCACGAAACCCATTGTAGATTCATGACCTCCAGAACTTAGATAAGAAACGTGTGTTGTTTTCTGTCACTAAGTTTGTGATCTTTTGTTACAGCAGCAAGAGGCGGGACGTACGCACTGTCAGAGGGAACAGCGTGTGCGAGTCTGAGGCCGAGGCTTCGAGTGGCTGTGAGAAGCAGGAGGTGACCGGCGTGGCTGGTACCTCGTAAGCCCACCCCAGGCTGAGGCGAGAGGTGGGCAGAACCCAGATCAGCGGGACTTTGTAGCCCACTGGCAGTTTGGATATCAGTGTGAGATTCATAGGAAGTCGTCCCGAGATTGCCGCGGCTGCTGTGTGGAGGAGCCAGGTGGGCGGGACTGCATGAGGACTGGTACGAGCAGAAGCAGGAGGCCAGCAGGAGGCTGAGCCAGTGATCAAGAGAGAGATGGTGGCGGTCCCTTTAGGACCACGGGGACACGGGCAGGAGATGGCGGCAGGAGAGACTTCAGACACTGATTTATTGGCTCAAAAAACTAAAATTAAATAATCTGGGTATCTAATGCCAGAGGCCCTGTGGCCAGATGAGGGCCACCTTTCCAGAGACACATGCTGGCTCCCGATGTGACAGAACGGTGTCTCCTCTAAAGTGGTCCCCGAGGCGGCCCTGGGTGCTCTGGGGGGGCAGAGAGGAGCAGCAGTGAAAGACATGCCCCTTCCTCATGTCCAGCAGCAGTGACTGATGGCCTAACGAGAAAGCAATTTAGCCAACGTGCAGGCGACGGCCTGGCCACACGGGACACTTGAGAAATGAGACGTTATTTGTGGGGACAGTGACTTATTCTCCTCAGCAACCGTGGGGTCGGGCCTGTCTGAGCTCCATAAAGACTGTGGTTCACCTCCAGCTGAAGGTGCAGAAGGAGCAGGGCCGCCTCGGGTCGGGTCGCCGTGCGGGATGCCCCGTGACCTGCCAGCCAGCGCTGCCGCGTGGGGGCGTTAGAGACCCGGCCCGTGGACCCCGCGAGGGGAATCCATGTCTGGTTTCACTTTTCAGCCAGGAGGGGGCGTTTGTCCTGGGGTGACCTGCAAGTGCCTCTGGCCCTCACAGGGAACGGGCATCATAATGAGGACCGACAAGGCTCACACAGCGGGAGCCCTCACTGCGCACAGCGACCCTGTAGGCCCAGCCTTGCCCAGGCCGGACACAAGAAACCTAATCTCTAAAACCACCTGCCAGCCAGTACAGGAAGCTGTGGAGATGGGGTGCAACTGCCAAACCAAGTTCCAAACCTGAGTTCACAAACTACCACCCCTGGGCAAAGCCCCGCCTGCCACTTGTGTTTATAAATGACACACCCATGCTCATTGGTTGCCCTGCTGCCTGTGGCTGCCTGGGCACTCCGAGGGCGGAGGGGAGTCCTTGCAGCAGGGCCCCTATGGCCTACAGAGCCTAAACGTCTGCATCTGGCCCTCCAGGTACAGTGTCTCAGGGCCTGTTCCAGAGCACATATCCCGGGAGTGCTCCCTCATGGCTCACCCTCCTCTCCTGCCCTCCATAGCAGTCCCCACTCACAGTTAGTCCATTCGGGGCCACAAATGAGACTCCCAGGCCCTGTCACCTCCTTCCTCGGCCTGCTCTGTGGTGGGAGCGGGGGCAGGGTGAGGACTGGCCCACAGCAAGTAGGACCCTGGAGATTCGTGCCTCTGAGACCAGTTCTGCACCCGAGGGAATGAGCCAGAGGCTCCCGCGGGGAGCATCCACCCAGGCATGATTTCTTGAGAAGCAGGAATGTTATTTCTGAGACAATGTCCTTTTCCAGCCAACATAGAGTCCTGAGCTGTGTGAGTTCTGTGACACTCGCACCCAAGCCCGATTCCTACTGTGCGAAGCCTTTCAGGGGTGAGGGGCGGGTGGGCAGGGCTCTTAGACACTCCTCAGCCAGGGGGAAGGGACGTGCGGGCGGGAGGGCAGGGGGTCCTGACCATCCTGCAGCCCCGGCCCAAAGCCAGCAGGAGCGATGCAAAGCGAAGAGGGGTCAGTCCGCACGGGAGAGGCCCTGCTGCCCACGGCCTGTTGGGGCCTGGCTGCCTCTGCCCTGCTCCTTCGTCCAGCTCCCACTCCTCTTCGCTTTTTAAAAGACGGTCTTTGCGTCACTGGCTTTCCACTCGCCGTGTTTGCTGATTGTTAGAGTGATGCTTAAGCATCAGTTCCATTGACCTGGCTCTGAATTCTTGGGCTGTGCCATCCTGTTTTAGTTGTTAGAGCTTTGTAATAAGTCAGCGATTTTCAACCTTTTTCATTTCATGGCACATAAACTAATTACTAAAATTCTGCAGCACACCAAAAAAATGTATTTTTTGCTACCCTGACAAAAAAATCGGTATAATCTGTACTCATCCAAACTGGACAGTGATTGTTGCGTTGGCTGTCGCCATGTTTTTATTGGACAATCTAAGGAAAAGGAGGCCAGTGCCCCCGACTAGATAGTCAGGTATCGTCTGTTTTAAACATTCTTGCGGCCACCGGTTGAAAATCGCTGTAATGAGTTATTGTATCTGATGTTTCAAGTCTCCCATCGTGACTCCTTCCTCACATTGTCCTAACTGAGCCATACAACTATTTTATAAAGTCTGTTAAGTAATATTGGAAGTCTGGTTCCTATTCAGTCTGTATTACCATCTGTATTACTCAGTAATGTTCGTGGTTTTCTTCGTCACATCTCCTGTTAAAACTGTGTGGTTATTTTGGTTTTTGTTGTTAGTGCAAGTGGTCGCTACCCGGTGTGTTGCTTTTTGGAGGGTTGTGTGGTATCAGCCACGTCCTGAGCTGTCCTATCGAGGCTGTTCTAGCTCATCGGGTGTCTCCTGGAAATGCACTGGTCTCTTCCTTCCTCACAGTTGTATCTCTTCTTTCCGTGACATGCCATGGGGTCAAAATGTTCACAACACACTTAGAGTATCAGTAAAGGGGACTGTATGTCTGCTGGGGCCGCCCTAACAAAGCACCGCACGGGGGCGGGGCGGGAGGGGACACAGACACCTGGTTCTCTCCGCTCCGGAGGCTTCGAGTCAGGGTGCAGGAGAGCTGCTTCCCCCCAGGCCGTGAGGGAGACTCTCTCCAGGCCTCTCTCCTGCGCGTGTAAAAGGCCATCTTCTCCCTGTGTCTCCACATGGCCGTCCCTCTGTGCATGTCTGTGTCCAAACTTCCTCCTCTTACAGGCCACCAGCCACATGGCATGAGGGCCCCACCTACAGACCTCATTTCACCTCAGTTACCTCTAAAGCTGTATCTCCAAACACAGTCACATCCGGAGGTCCTGTGGCTTATGACGTCCTCACTGGGGGGCGGGCACAGTTAGGACAAGCACCCTTGTCCAATGGGAATGCATCTGATGTTTCAGCAGCAAGTCCGACATGGGCCTTGTTTACAGGAGATACTTTTATCGTTCTTCTGGTCCCAAAGTTTCAAGCATTTTGTCAGGAATGATTCTCAAGTTCTATCGAATGCCTTTGGTATCTACTGACAGTTTTGGGAATCTTTTTTAGCCTATTTCTCTGATGTAAGATGTTAATAGGTTCCCTGTTATTAAATAGTTCTGGATCGGCATTCAGTCTATATAAAGAAATCCCACCAATCAATAGGAAGAGAGTTTTTAAATCTAGTATGAAATAGACAAAGGATGTAATCAGACCATTCAGGGGAAAGAAAACACTCCTGATCTGTGAACACTGGCAAGCTCTCCACCCACCGCATCAGGGAGATGCAAGTAAAAGCAGGAATACCATCCCATCCGACACGCCCAAGGACAGGAAGACAGAGCGCTCACACCTTGAGGCCAGGAGAGCAGACAGTCAGTCACACACACACACACACACACACACACACTGCCTGCAAGCGGGGAAGTGCAGCGTGGTTGCAGCATCGCTTACAGCAGCCACCAAAAGAAAGGAAGCACCTAAGCGTCCAGGTGTGAAAATAAAAGGTAAATAAAACATGGTGCATTCGCACAGTGAGTGAGCTGGAGCTACCTGGCTCAGCGTGGGTCAGTCTCCAGAACGTGACGCTGAGAGGGACGCGTTTAGAATAAAACCAGGTATGAAATGTTAAGGACACACAAATTAATGTGTAGCTAAATATTATGGACTTTGATGAAAGTTGTAGAGACACCAAACATAGGTCAGAAGCATAAATACCAACTTCGAAAGAGTTACCTCTGATTGTTGCCAGGGGAGGGGCTGGGAAGGAAGGTGGGAGGCAGGTGGGAGAGAGTGGGGACAGGGTGGGTTTGAAAAGGGTGCCTCTGCTCATCTATAAGGTTTCTATTTTATTTCTTTTGTAATAAAATGATCTGAAAAACAAAAGCCTTTGTCTTCTGGGCTAAACCTACTTGGTCATGGTGAACGCCTCTAGGATTATATTATTGAATCGCTTGCTACTGCTTTATTTATAGTTTTTCATCCAGTGCCTTGGTCTTCAGTTTTGTTTTGTTTTTCACTATATTCTTCAAGATGGGATTCCACGGGTGCACTGTCCTCATAACATGAATTAGAGAGCTTTCCATGTGCTTTTTTAACCTGGAACCGCTAGGTGAGTATGGGAGCGATCTGTTGCTGGAGATGGAAACAGCACGCAGAAAAGCGGCTGGTGTAGAAGGCTGGCGCGCCTAGGTGTACGCTCTGCCTTTGTAACTTTAAATGACAGCTCTTCTCTTCTCTTCTCTTCAGACACTGCTTTCCCGCGCGTCGGTCTTGTTCCTATCCCAGGGAAGAATTTGCAGTGGCGAGTTTTTCATTGCTTAACACAGCTGTGCCCGGGAACACGGGTTCAGCCCCTTGCAGGCCTCCGGGGGTGCTCGTTGCCTGTCATTTTACTTGTTTTGTTTCCTCTCTTCAGTCAATGAGCGGAGGTGTGTCTATATTATTGGTTTTCTCCTGACGGCCACCTCTTGGATATATTTATCGTATCTCGAGCTTTTCTGGTTTTGAATCATGGATTTCTGCTTTGTTCTTGGAAGATTTATTTTTCTTGGCTTCCTTAAAATTTTTGCTAATTTTCATTCTTCTTGATTTTAAAGCTAACTTCATTTTTATTTCCAACAATAAAAAGCCATTTAAGGGCTTTGGCTCTATCCCATAAATTTTCATATGCATTATTCACATTCTCATTCTCTAAATGGTCATTGATTGTATATTTTATGTCTCCTTTGACTCAACAATCAGTTCGGAGATGGTTCGCTTCTCCCTGTCTCCATGTGGTAATAGCCGTCAGTACTATGCAAAAACACAGACCGCGTACGGAGCGAGGCCCGTGGCGTGCCTAGCACAGTGCCCACACCCCGCACCCCTGCTGCCTGGCTGCACAGACTGACTGTGGCATAAACACAAGGCCTGGAATCCTGACCTACTCAGGTCTCAAAAGCCGAACAGTTCATTTTGTCCATTAAATTCCACGTATGAGTGAGATCATGTGGTGCTTGTCTTTCTCCGACTGGCTCATTTCACTCAGGATAATGCTCTTCAGATTTCCTTCTTTTTTACGGCCGAGTTGTATTCCATTGTGTAGATGTCCCAGGTTTTTGTCCACTCACCTGCTGATGGGCACCGGGGTGGGGGGGGGGTGGACCACAAACTAGAGACAGACTCACAGAGAGCAGGCTGCCGGCTGCAGGGGCCGGGCGGGAGGTGGAGGGATTGAGCAAAATAGAAAAAAAAAAGAGAGAGAGAAGGAACTCGTGGGCAGGTACAACAGCGCTGCAGTCGCTGGGGGGAGGGGAGGGGAAGGAAGGAAGGGCGAATAAATGGTGATGGACGGAGATGTGACCTGGGTGGTGAACACACAATACTGTGTAGAGATGATGTGTTGTAAAATTGTGCACCCGAAACCTGTATACATTTGCTAACCAGGGTCACCCCCAATAAGAACATTTTTTAAAACTTTTAAGTTGAAATAACAATAACAATAAAATGTAAGGGAAAATCAGCAGAGTCAAAGGTGTCTGCCCTTCAGCGCACAGTGTTACTGCTAGGCCTCCACACATTATCTACGGGTAACTCTAACCCACAAGCAGAGCCTCCACACAACCAGTGAAGCCACACGGCTCAGACCTGACGGACAGCAGAGACCGTTTGCCACCAGGCCCTGACCGCACCCCCATCTGCAAGAGAGCCTGCCCCCCAGGCACAGGAAGGTCATCCTTGCTGAAAGGTCAGATGCACATCCACCAGGCATCCAATGTGTCCATACTTCGGAAGGAAGGTCCAGCATGCCCAAGGTCAACGGCTGGCACCATCCCCTCCTGGCAGAGCAGGGCAGCACGAACATCACAGCTCTTACCAAAGGCCCCTGAGATAGACCTTGGACAGCATCCCCCATGCTTACCTAAGATCTAGGATGTCACCTGGACCTGTCCATTGCTGACACTCACTTCAGGGACACAGACACAATTTGTCCTTTTTTATGTATACTTTAGTGAACTTTCCTTTCAAACAGTAATGTGGGCTCCCATGACCCTTTCCCTTGAGAGTAACTAATGTCAAGTGTTTTGGAATGTGTCTTTCCATCATTGTCCTGGGCTCATGCAAATATTAATACATTAAAAAAAATCACGTAAATTTTTCTTCTTTTTTTCAAAAATGGGATCTTGATACACACATTGAATTTTTTTTACTTAACAAGACCTTATAGGTATATCTCCACATATTGTTTCTTTAATAACGACATAAAACTACAGAATGTGAAATAATATAATTTATGCAATAATTCCCCATTTTTGGACATGTGGACTTTTTCAAGTATCAGATATGTTGTAATAAACATTGTTCTGTTGATCTGTCATTTTATTTCTGTCTGCCCAAAGTGAAATGGCTGGGTCAAAGAGTATGTCTATTTTTAATTTCCATAGCTATTTCCAGATTTTTTTTTGAATGATTAAAGCAATTCTTACTCATTCTAGCAAAGTATGAGAGTCCTTATTGCCTCCACACAATCACAAGCCCTGGTGTGAAGCGTGTTCCTTCTGGCCATCCTGACGCATTGCTAACGTGATCTTACTGTCATTTTTATTTACACTTTCCCGTCCCCCGTAAGAATGAGCATACTTTAATTTGCTTGTTGGCCATTTGCATTTTATCTTCTGAAAATTGCTTACTCCTACCCTTTGCCGATTTCTTTATTGGATTTTTTACTCTTTTCAATTTTCGGAAATTCTTTGTGGATTAGTAACTAACCCTGGAGCCCTCCCCCGTCCTCTTCCTGAAACTATGGGGAAAGAAGCAGTCTTTTTGCTGAGGTAATAGTTACAAGAGCAATGGCTGGCTGGCAGTCATCTCTGCCACTGTGTAAAGAGCCATGAAAAGAAAAATCAATACAGAGATAAGTCAGAGTGGGCGAGAGAAAGAGCTAATGACGGCACTGAATACCCAGATACAACCAGAGTTGAAGCTGGGAGCGTTTGCTGGATCTCCCGGTTGCAAGAGCTAACAAATTTCCTTGGGGCTTGTGCTGGGTTTCTGTCCCTTGCAACCAAAACATCCCTAACTGTCATGAGTGTGCACGCACTGGGCCACACGCTGGCTCTGGAGCAAGACCCTACCATCCAAAAGGACTGGACGTCCTAAAATCTGGGCCCACGTCATGTTAGAGCTGGTCTCATCACTGCTCCTGAACGTCCCTCAGGCTTCCTACCGCGTGGCCCTGCTGGAGGGTTTCTGGCGCAACAGCACCCCGAGCCCGTGGGAAGAGTTCACGGTGCACTTAAGTGAGACCCAAGCCAGAAAAGGTGCCCAAGTTAGATCACAGTTGCTTTTACAAGAACCGCTTGGAAAGGGAGTTCCTGAACCCACAGGTGTGTCCGAGGCCCATGCAGGTATGTCTCCAAAGCCTCATTGAAAATATGACGCCTCCCTAAAGGCGCTGTTATCATCAGGTTGGTTTTGGTGTTTTCTTAAATCGTATCTGACATTCTGGGGTTATTGGATAGTGCTGTGAGAAAAAGGAGGAAGTGAGTAGGATCTGCATGACAAGGCTGCGTCTGTTCTAGAAACTGTCACAGAGAGCAATCCAGGTGCACCTGATGTGGGACTTCTGTTTAGGTAGGAAGGCAAGATATTGAAATGCTAAGAGTTTACATATAAACTGAACCTACTTTCATAATATGGGGTCATTTGGGCATAATATATAGGCACCCCAACTACAACAATAGCATTTAGTAAGCACTAGCTGTGTGCCAGAAGTTGGCTTAAACACCTTTTGCAAATTAGTTCAGTTTTCTCCTCATATAACAACCCAACGATGTAGGTACCAACACTTAGAAGACTGAGCTTTGAAGCTGAGAGAGGTTCTATCAGGCAGGATAAGCTGTGTTAAGCTGCAGTAACAAAAACCTCAGCCTCACTGGCTTCACACAATGAAAGCTGCTTGTTCGTGCAACATGACCCCTGAAGGCTGGCAAGAGGCCTGCCCAGCTCAGGCTGCTGGGGGCTCTGTGTGAACTGCGTTTCCATGGTTGCCACAGTGGGAGGAAGAAAGCACACAAAGGCCTCCCCGGGACTGTCCCATGGCTTCTTGCATTCCAGGGGCCAGACAAGTGTCAAGCCCTTGTCCAATTTCAAGGTGGAAGAGGGAGAGATGCAGTCCTACTCGTGCCCAGAAAGAAGAGAACCGGAAACATCTGAAGTGGGCTGGCTGGCGCGCTGGGCCCGGCCACAGAGCAGGCCGCTCTGGCTCTTCTGAAGCAGGTGCTCCAACATTGGGCAGGCGCGCAGGTTCGCCCTCCACAACTGCTCCAGGCGGCGCTTTAATGTGGGAAGGTCTCTTCGCCTCAGCAACCCACAGCTGACTGTCTCGAAGGATATGGCTGTCCTCGCAGCTAATGACACTTAGATAAGTCTACATCCAGCCCGAATTTCAGAAAGAAACGCTGTGATGTGTTCCCACCGAGTGCAGTCATTCTGCCTGTGCGTGTCCTGCGACCTCCGCGGAGCCGTGGCGAATGGCTTGAGCGGAGGCGCGTGCTTGCCCAAGGACTCCCGGGGCTGGGGCCAGGCGTCTCCTGCAAACGGAACGACGCAGTACACGTGCTGTGTCCACATATTTGCTCAAAGTGTGGACGTGGGAAATGCACTGCTGGGAGCTCCTCTCGGGCATTTGCTTTTCCACATCCGGGCTACCTCTCCTCTCCCTCACCACCCGTTTGCTGTCTATACACCTTTCCACAGGCGTTCTCGTCTTCCCCCTTCATTTTAATAGAATTGTCAGCCTCCTGGGCACATTTGGTTCAGAGGGGTTGCATTTTTGCGTGGGTTTTTCCAAAGGAAGTTTAAAAACCTTCATTTTGTATTCAGGAATAAATGAGAAGTGGACTTATTTATAATTGGCTCCCTCTAATTCAGACTAAATGCAGATTAATCCTAATTGATAACATAAAATTTAATTAAACCTTAATAAAGACCCTGGGAGAGAGTCCTCGGGAGATGGTATCGGTGGTGAGGGGGATGCGCATCCGCCGCCCTCAGGATAAAACTCAATTCATGGACGTCCTTTCGGGGTTTTGTGCAAGACCAGAAACAGGTCATTATCTCAAATGTGCTGTTCATCCAAACTGCTGGTAAACGCGAGAGATGGTGTTCTCCCTGCAGACCAGCGAGAGGAGTGCACACTCACCGGCTCCTGATGAGTTCCCCCCTCTTTGGTCCACGGCTCAGCTCCCTGGCCAGGAAGCCACCGAGTCATGGCCAGGAGCTGCTGCCGCAGCCCACGTTTCATCAGATAAACCCAAACCGACGGCACATCTCACGGAGAAATCCAACTGCCTCCGCTGCATAAGCATCACCCCGCTTGCCCACGCTCCCAGCAGAGCAGCGGTTTACTTCCTGTGTTCATGCAGATGTTACGTGTTCTCGAGTGAGTCAGAACTCACCTTCTGTGGCCAGCCACCCAGCACCATTTACTTAAAACCTGAGTAGAGAATCCAGGCGGAGGGGAGGCCAGCCCGCAGGAGCGCCTGCCTCAGAGGCGGGCACAGACCCGCCAGCTGCTGGCTGAGCTGATGGGGAGAGCGCAGCCAGACATTCCCAGCCTGACGGGAGCCCCGGGAGCTGCGAGAGGAGGGGCCTGCCGACCTGCAGGGAATCCTGCCCCACTCTGCCCACAGTTGCCATTAGGGGATGTGGGTCCACGTTCTGAGATCATTTTACTCTCTAGAATGTTCCATTTGGATTGTAATCTGGAAAATAAAACCATATTTTCAAGTAGGCAGCAAATATTGTTAAGTGTTTAAATGCTTTGCAGGCCTCGTGCTGTCTCACAAGTGTCTTTAGATCTTTAAAGTTGTTCCTTCCCTTTGGGTCGCTCTTTCTTTAACAAACATTTAATAAATGCCTACTATGTGCCAGGCACTGTTCTAGGCATGAAGATAAAACACTGAAAAAACAAAAACCTTTGTCCCTTATGAACTTATATTCTAGCAGAGGGGGAGACTGACAATAAATATAGTAAGTATTTGGTGGGTTAGATGTAATAAGTGTTAAAAAAAAAAAAAAAGATAGCCCAGTCGGTGTGGCTCAGTGGTTGAGCATCGACCTATGAACCAGGAGGTCATGGTTCGATTCCCAGTCAGGGCACACGCCTAGGTTGTGGGCTTGATCCCCAGTAGGGGGCGTGCAGGAGGCAAGCCGATCAGTGATTCTCTCTCATCATTGATGTTTCTATCTCTCTCTCTCCCTCTTCCTTCCTCTCTGAAATCAATATACTGTGTGTGTGTGTGTGTGTGTGTGTGTGTGTGTGTGTGTGTATATATATAAAATAAAAAGGCAGAAAAAGCACAGGGGTGAGAGGTGTTGGAAATTGCAGGTATTTAGACAGGTGGGCAAGGAAGGCCTCATGGAGGAGGTGACATTTGAGCAGATACTTGGGGAAAGGGAAAGAATGAGTCACAAGAAACAAGGGAGTGAGGGGGGGTGGGGGAGAGAAACAGCCAGTTCAACTAGCCTGAAACAAGAATATGCCTGGTGCGTTCCAGAAACAGCAAATAACTAGTGTGGCTGGAGCGGCAGCAGCCAGGGGGAGAGGCAGGAAGTGAGAGGAGGGGAGGGAGCGGTCACACGGGACAGGCCAGGGCCTCGCGAGTCACTGAATGACTTGTGTTTACTGTGAGGGAAATGGGGGCTACTGGCTGGCGTGTGTGCACGGGCCCCTCGGGCTGTGTGTGGAGAAAGACTGGAGGGGACAGAGCAGAAGGGAGGCGGGGGGGGGGGGGGGGGGCGGTAGCTAGGTTTTAAAGGCAGAGCCAACAGGAATACCTGATGGACTGGTGTGCGGAGTGAGAAAACCAGAAGATTCGAGGACAATTTCCAGCTTGCAGCTTGACCAGCTAGGAGATAAGAATCTGAGCAACCTCCTCCAACCCCACATTCCTCGGGTGATTTCAAACGGCCAGCAGACCCCCTTCCATCCCCCCAGGAGCGTGATGACCTCGGCAAGTGTCGTCTTTACTGGGCGCTGGCTGGGTGGCCAGGAACTGAACACGCATCACTGCATCTAACCCTACACCAGCTCCGAGTTAGACCTGGTAGTCAGTGTCATCATCCCCATGAGGGCACTGAGGTTCGGGAAAATTAACTAAATTGTCCAGTTCATGACGCTGGTGAGTGACAGAGCCGAAATTTAAACGCAGGCTCTGGGTGCAAGGCCGGGCCGTCACCACCATGGCACACCGCCTCTTCACATCGGCGATTTTATCACCACCGGCCATGTCAGGATGGGCTGGGCGGCTTACACAGGTGGTTCTACTTAATCTCTGCAACAACCTTATGAGGCGAGATGTTTCCATATTCAAATGGACGCTCACTGGACCCAACAGGCCCTGCTCCCCTGCTCAGAGCCTGTTCTCGGGGACACGCCTGCCCCAGCGGGGGCTCGTGTGGGACGAGAAACTGAGCAAACGGGTGACTAAAGAGGCACAAGCCCTGGCCAGGTGCTCACTTGATCGGAGTGTCGCCCGGGTACACCAAGACAGGAGGTTCCATTCCCAGTCAGGGCACACACAGGAATCAACCAGTGAATGCATGAATGCGTGGAACAACCAATCCATGTCCCCATTTCTCTGTCTCCCTCTCCCTCTCTCTGCCCCATCCCTCCCACTCTCTGGCTCCCAGGGCTGTGACTCGCCCTGGGAAGCTGGCCACCGCGGCTGAATGCCGTGCCTCAGCATGCGCCTGTCCCAGACAGGCCCCGCCCAGCGCCAACGGCTGGCTGCACACCACACTCTGTTCTAGGCGCTACCGGTAGAAAGAGAGACAAGAAGCCCCTACAGAATCCACAGGCAATTGAGGACTTTGGAGGCACACGGATTCCTGTCGATGACGGGCAAGGCTTATTGAAATGCATCCTAACTGTCACTGAGCCCAGTTCTTCTCCTTAAGTAAAGACTGAAGACGTCTCTTACCATGTGCTGTGGCTCGAGATCTGCTCCTTCTCCAAGGCCGCCTGGCACGGCAGGCCCTGCTGCCAGCCCCTCGGACACCCCACCAGGAACATCGGGAGCCCTGGGAGCAGCTGGGGCCTCCCGCCCGGGCAGCACCCGTGGTGGGCAGTCAGGCGCCTGGGCACCCAGCCCCTTCCCATCTAGTCTGGGTCCTCAAGCTCCTGGTTATTTATTCAGCAAATGTTTGCTGAGCCCCTGTGCAGTGCAGGGTGGGTATGGTGACACCATGTGAGCTAGGGAAGGCGGGTTTCCCTCATGGAAACAGCATCTGGAGGGACACGGACTGAACAAGCTTCCGGAACTCGGGATAGTGCACCTGCTCCCTCACGCACAGCTGGGAACCCAGCCACACAGTCTGGAATTCAAGGTCTCCACCTTCTGCCTCGGTGTGAGGTGCCCGGGAGCAGCCGAAGGAGAAACAGGGCAGGACAGCAGGAGGATGTGGTCGGCATCTGGCGGGGCTGAGGCAGGACGCCGCCAGGGGAGGCAGGATGCGGAGAGGGGAGAGAGAGAGAGAGAGAGAGAGAGAGAGAGAGAGAGCTGGCTGAGAAGTGAATGGTGCGCACAGGCTCCTTCCCTTAGGAGGCCAGGGCCAGAGTCTCCCCGCAGGCTGTGGAGTGGGCGCCAGGGGAGCGCGGGAGCAGCCGCAGGCCGGGACGCAGCCTCCACAGCGAGCACTCGGTCCAGCGGGCATGCTGTGTGCCGCGGGCAGTCTGGCGGGCACACAACACGTCAGTGATGGCACCACTTAGGCCCGCCACGTCTGATTAGAAGATAAAAGGAAGGACAGGCGCATGGGTGGCTCCGGGTGGCTCACCTTGCCGAGCGCAGGGTCACCGCGCTCCTCTACGAGCAGGAGGGGGGCGGCCGGTGCGGAGAGCTGTGCAGCAGCCCTGTGTGTGATTGCACAGCAAACTGCTTACAGGGCGGGAGCTAGACCCCAGGCTGCCTGCGGCGTCAGCTCTGAGCGATCGCAGGCCCTGACAGTGTTACCGGGAGCCCCTGGTGGGCTCGGGCTGCCTGTCGCTGTGTCCAATAACGAAGGTGGGGTTGAATCACATACGCGCTTATTGAGAAGGCCAGCCAGCCAAGAAGACAGGGCGCTTATAAGCATCAAATCCTGCCTTCCAGCAAGGTGCAGGGGACAGGGTTATAGAGGGGAAGGGGCTGGGGTGAGGCTGGGGACAGGATGCAGCTACTCGCAGCCCTGGGGGTTCGAAGACGTCAGCTATTGTCCTTTAGTCACCGGGGGAGGAGATGATGTGGATGAGATGATGTTTTGATGCCTGGTGGGTCGGTCTGACCCTGCTTATCCGTTCTGTTTGCTGGAGTCACAGCTGAGTCATCTCCTCCATCGCTCCCCACAGGCCTTGGAAAGGAAACTTAAGAAAAACCTAACCCCCTATTCACATAAGTATGTGTGCTCTAAGATTTAAAATACTACGATTATTTTTCAGATTAATGCAGGTGCTCTATCTATCAGGTTATAAGTCCCCCTGTCGACAGTAGGATTTTAGTTCTTTCTGATTCTATTCTGGGTCCTGTGTGGACTGTTACAATATGAACTATATCTGTTTGGGTTGGAAAACGCCACTCTCCTCAAGCTCCCCCCAAGCCGTGCCCTCAGGCCCCCGTGACCCAGCAGGTGAAGGGTCAGGACAGCAGTTTGCACTCACTGTGGTCACTGCTCAATGTCAAGTGGCATCTCTGTACCAGACTCTGACAGACGCACCCAAATCCCAAATCACTTGCAAATGTTGGGAGCAAATGGCGCTTCAGAGACAGAGTGTGTTCGCTTCCTTCCCCCAGATGGAAGCCACAGAAATGGACTCAGCAGGCCTGCCGCCGCCGGGCACACTCCGAGTGGCCGCTGCTGCCCCGAGGCCTGTGTCGGCTCCCTTCCCAGCCCTTCCCACCCGGCCTGTGTGCCACACATGTCATCGTTCCATCCTGTGGCCGACTGCCTGCAGGCGCTCTGAAGCCTGGGGCCTGGCAGGAATTTTGTCCCCTCTCCACCCAGCGTCCTGCCCTGTGGTGACTTCCAAGGATACTTACTGCCATTGGCACTGAAACATGATCTTGGCAGAGTGAGCCTCTCCCTGGCTGTGGCTGGCATGGTCTCGGCAGGCTCAGCGCCATGGAGGGTACTTGTCTGTGGACGTTGGCCGGGCCTAGGGTGGCTATAGGTGCCCATCTTTGTCTGCTGCCTGTCCCAATGGGCATTGCTGCAATAGTCCTCTCCCTCCTTAGTATCCTTTTCTATGCAGACATTTACCCTCTACCAAACACCAGTATTTTTCTCTTAGAACTAGAGGTCCGGTGCACGAAATTCATGCACGGGTAGGGTCCCTAGGCCTGGCTGGAGATCAAGGCCTGCCAGGGCCTTCCTTCCCCCGGCTGGCTGGGGCCTTCCTTCATTCCGCACTGCCCCCTGGTGGTCAGTGCACGTTATAGTGAGCAGTTGAACTCTCGGTCAGTCGAACTCCCAAGGGAACAATTTGCATATTAGCCTTTTATTATATAGGATGGTTGTCACAGGACAAAAATTCTTTACCCAGCCCACCTGTCCACACTGGGCACTGGAAGGGGTCACTGCTCATAGGAGCATCTCTGCGTCAGGAGGTCAAAGTGCCTAAATCGGATACAGGTCTCCAGCCAGGGTACGAGGTAACCCCACAGGTGTGAGGCACACCCCCGACCCCAGTGCTGTAGCATCGGGGGGGCTTCTTTCTCACTCAGAGCAAAGCAGCAGTGTTCCATGCAGAGATCCTGGGCCGCACACACGTTCCACCTTAGGGTTCCACATCGCCGCAGGGGTTTGGAATTAGCTGCACTCAGTTAGCAGAGGGAAAAAGAAATGGAAAAAGCCCCCAATTCTCAAAAATGCTGACTCAGAAGTGACACATCACTTCTGCTCATGTTTCTTTGGAAAGACTGATGGGACAGCACCCTGATGCAAGGGAGAGCTGGGTCGTGTGCCATGCTTCCTGGGAATGGCATGCTAGACAGGGACCAGAGGGCTGTGGATAGCTGGCCATCGGCCGTAGCAATATAAGATCATCTGACATGACACTTCAGGAAAACTACCTCCAAATGGAGGCAAAGAAGCGTTTTAGGCCTCTCCCTCCCAGGTCTCTTATACACTCCTGCTACTTGCCCCGGGGTGGGCAGTAATGGGAAAGGTTTCGAACACACAATGTGACAAACCATATGACCCTTCAAGCGAGGCGTGTAGCAGTGGAAGAACTGCTTTCATAAAGCCTGTGGGCATCAGGAGTCAATAAAACTCCCTGCAATTCTTTGCGCTAAATTGGTCTCCATCCTCGGCGCTACCTCTGCCGACCAGAGCAACCAGCACTGGGATCATCCAATGTCCCCCTCAGGCAAGAATCAAGCTAACTCGCAGGACACGTGTCGAATAAAGCAATTTCTTTTAAAAATATAAGCAACTGCTACCGGTCCATAATGAACATTTTTATTTTTAAAGTATTTTCTTTCATAGGGAAGAAATGTAATTCATTCTTTTCCCCAAAATAATAAAGAAAATTGCTACTGGGAACAGTCTGGCATTTGAAACCTAGTGGGAGGTTTTTCCAGCAGATGGTTTAGTAGCAAAAAGCCTTTAAGAATTTCTTACTGCTAGCAAAAAATGCATGAGAGACAGGGAGGGAGATTTGATGTGATAAAGAAAAGATGTATCCAAAGAAAGCATCCTTATTTCCTTATTCAAGGTCTGATGACTCAGATGGCCCATACCCCAGATCATAGGCTCTAAAGCCTGTCCGTGCATCAGAACAGGGTAGAAAGCTTGTCTAAGATACCCATGGAATCAGGATATCTGTGGATCTGGGGGTGAGGAACAGACATGAATAATTTTTAAAGCCCCGTAGATGATTCTGTTGAAACCCAGTGGCAACGCTGTTGTTGTTTTTGTTTTGTTTTGTTTTGTTTTCATTCTGATGGCAGTTATGGAGCCAGAAAGAATTCTTAACTGAGCAAATGCTCTATTCCCTTGGCTACTTATCTACCATCTATACATATAAAAGCCCAAGCGACTGAACGACCGAATGACCGGTCAACCAGTCACTATAATGCACACTGACCACCAGGGGGCAGATGCTCAATGCAGAAGCTGCCCCTGGTGGTCAGTGAGCTCCCACAGCCAACCTCCCATGGCCGACCAACCTCCTGCAGTCCCTCCCCCTGGCCAGCCAACCTCCCACGATCCCTCCCTCCAGCCAACTTCCCACGGCCCTGATCGCCAGCCGAGGGACCCCACTCATGCATGAATTCCTGCACTGGGCCTCTAGTAAGCTATATGCTCCAGTCCACCAGCAGTGGGCTTCTCACCAAAGCATTTGGATGATGTTCTTAATAACTCCATGGCCAAAGATGCCAAGGCATTTGATGGTTTTATTTGGAAGCAAAGGAGACAGAGTTCAGGGCCAAAGCAGCCAGCACTATCTGCAGAGGCTCCGCACTGTCACAGCTGATGGCTCTGCCGAGTGCCATGGACCACATCCTCGGGGACGGCAGGACGGTATCCTGAGACAAGCAGGGGCTTCGGCAGGTCAGGCACCGGCACCTGCTGGCTGAGAGCCAGAACAAGGCCCTCTCACCCAGCTTGTGTCGGTGTAAATGGTCACTGATAATACTGACCCCACAGTGCTGTGAGTTGCAAATGGGGAAAATGTGAGAAGAGCATCTGGAAAGGAGTCTGCCACAGAAAAGGATCTGGATCCATGGCACTTTCCTCACCACCTTTCTTTTCACCTCCTTCCCCTTGGAAAAAGGACAACCAATTATCAAAGGCCCACAGGAGACACCCTGTCCATGGCTGTCCACAGGACACACCCTGTCCATGGCTGTCCACAGGACACACCCTGTGCCCGGCCTCCATGTCTGTCCACAGGAGACACCCTGTCCCCGGCCTCCATGGCTGCAAACAGGAGACACCCTGTGCCCGGCCTCCATGTCTGTCCACAGGACACACCCTGTGCCCGGCCTCCATGTCTGTCCACAGGACACACCCTGTGCCCGGCCTCCATGGCTGTCCACAGGACACACCCTGTGCCCGGCCTCCATGACTGTCCACAGAAGGGCTGTCCAGGGTAGGACCTGGAGACAGGTGTTCTCTCTACATCAGGCGGCTGCCACTGAACAGACTATCCCACCCTCACCCCAACCAGAAAGCATCTCCTAGACTTGAGGCCAGTGTGGGATGGCAGATACGGTGTTTGCAGTTGAAACTTGAGTTATGAGCATGATCTCTGTGGGTCCCCCATGATTAAATACTAAATTATATGGGATTCAAATTAATCACAGAGACAGTCATAAAACACCAGGCTCTAAATATTATTTACCCAGCCTCAAGCAGATGTTTGTTTCCAAAGCTAGTCTCCCCTCGTTGGCTGACGCTGTGCGGCATGCACTCCAAGGCAAGCTTAGGCTCTCTGTGAGCTGGCAGCCTCCCCGCCAGCATGCAAGTCACATCAAAACCCCATCAGCACACGCAGATAAGCTCATCTGCATGATGGGCAGACGAGTAGATAAACACACCCGTGCTCGAACTCCCAAATTCACTGTCCAAATTCAGCGTGGTCGGCTCATCTCTGTTTTGAGAGATCATTTGTATGTTAATTTATTCATTCAGCCAACATTTATTGAGGAGCTATTCTAGCACAGGCACTGTCTGGGGTTTTAGGAATACAAAAATGAATAAAGATATGGCCTCTTACCTAGAGAAGTCCACAATGAAGAAAGGGGGACAAGACTGGTGAAGAAATAAAGCACACACTGTGAGAAGTGCAGAAGCAGAGATGTGAGCAGGCATCGGTGGCAACACAGAGAGGGAGCAACTGCCTCTACTACAGGCCTTGGGAGAACTCCACAGACTTTCAAGGCAAGACTTAGAGGAAGGTGTTAGAGTCAGCTAGACAGACAGGGTGGAGAAAGGGAGATCCCAGTAAAGAGGGTAGTAAGGACACATGGCAAAACATGCCGTGTTCTGGGAGTTCGAGCAGTTTGAACTTGCTGAGCACAACGTGCAAGTGTCTGCTCCATTTTAGCCCCTTAAACATGTACCCAGGTAGGCATGCAAACTGCACAGCCCCTCTGGAGGGCAACATGCCTATTTCTACTAAAATGTAAAATGTGCATGTCTTGTTTGTAGTAGCAAAAGATAGCAGGGAAAAGTGATCCTCCATAAGGGAATAGTTCAACTGTGGTACATCAATGTAAATACTACACAAACAAAGCACTTTGCGAAAAGGATGGCTAAATGCTCTATATACTTATATGAGAAGGTTTGGGGGAATGAAAAGATCTCCAGAATATCTTGTCAGGTGGGGAAACAGTGAGGTAGAGAATATATACAGGATGCTACCTTTTGTGTAAGAAGGAAGAGAAATTGGAACACAGTCTTTGCTTTATTTTCATAAAGAAATGGTGACAGGGCAGACAAGAAACTAACAGCTATGAGGGTGGGGAAGGCAAAGGAGGTTAGGCAAGGGGGGGAGAGTTTCCAATGCACAGCTTGTATACATTTTTTATGTCTGAATCATGACCTAGTCAAAAAGTAGTACATTTTTAAATATGTCTGCCTCATAGCCCAGCAGCTCCAACCTCAGTATCAGTCAGAGAATCACTACTCGCACAAGTGCAGAAGTAGGTGTGTATAAGGATATTTGTTGTGGCATTGTTTATTGTGGCAAAAAAAAAAGGAATGCAAAACAACCAAAATGTCCATGAATAATGTTTGCATTGGAATAGTATGCAGCAGAGAAAACAATGAAGCAGATCTCTGTCCACTAACATGGGCAAGTCTTCAAGACGTATTGCTGCCTGATTTAAAAGGCAGAGAAAGACATGACAAACCGTTATCGGAACATACACACCAAAAAATACAGTGGTACAGCAGCTGAAAGAATTCCCACCAAACTGGTCACAGCGCTTACTCCCGGACACGGTCGAGAGCAGTGGTCAGCAATCCTCTTATTTTAGGCTTTTCAGGCCTAAGGTCTCTGTTGTGACTAATGATCTCTGCCCTTGGAGTACAAATGCAGCCACAGACAATGTATAAATGAATGAGCTGTGAGCCAATAAAACTTTATTTCAAAAACAGATAGAGCCGGGTGAAAGTAAAGCCTCTCATTGTTGTCCTGGTGGAAGGTAGTCCCGAGTCTCCAGGTTGCCCCTTCAAACTGGCAATCGTCAAATCCAGCTGGTCTTTTAAGAAGCACATTATACATGTTGCAACACAAATACAATCTCAAATTTGCTGTTCCAAAGCATTAACTTCAATGTTTATATCTGATAAGCCCCTAATACAGAAAGAAGTTGTAAAGAATAGTGACTTGCCCTCGCTGCTTTGGCTCAGTGGATAGAGCATCAGCCTTCGGACTGAAGGTTCCCGGGTTCAATTCCGGTCAAGGGCACATGCCTGGGTTGTGGGATCCATCCCCAATAGGGGGCGTGCAGGAGGCAGCCGATCAATGATTCTCTCTCATTATTGATGTTTCTATCTCTCTTTCCCTCTCCCTTCCTCTCTGAAATTAATAACAATTTTAAAAAAAAGAATAGTGACTGATAAAATGGTCAAACAATATTATGAAATGTTGACTGTCACACACACACACACACACACACACACACACACCCCACAAGACAGCCAGATTGGGCCCCTGTGGACCATAGTTTGCCAACTGCTGGTTTAGAGAACCAAGATAGGAGGTGTTGGTTAAAGATTCCTCAATATTTAATTTTCACAAGGAGAATGGAAGAACCTCTTACTTACATATAACTAAAGTTAGAAAAACAATGTGGGCACACTAGTCTGCTGAGAATCCATAACAGAACACGTAGATTGGGTGGCTTACACAATAAACATTTATTTTCTCTTGGTTCTAGGGGTTGGAGGTCCAAGATAAAGGTGCCAGGGTTGGTTTCTGGCGAGGCCCCCCGCCCCCCGGCTTGCAGACAGCCACCCTCTTGCCGTGTCCTCACATGGCCTTCCCTCTGGGCCCCGGAGAGAGGCTGGTGTCCTTCCTCTGCTTAGAAGGACATCAGTCCTATCAGAAGGGGCTCCACCCTTAAGACTTCATTTAACCTAAAGCTCTACTTTCGCATACAGTGTATGAATTTGAAGGGGACACAACAGTGGATCAAGACGTGTTCCCTTTAATAACAATCCACAGGCTCCTCTTCCCAGAATCCTGGAGAAATCAGTCCAGATTGTGATGATACTCACATCAGGAGGTCCAGCCCGAGGTGCACCTTCCTCCCCCAGCACTGCCTTCTGGCATGTTCCTCTCCCTGAGAGAGTGCAGTGTCCTGCGTGGGCAGGAAGCCTTTACCCCACCCCTTACGCCCTCTCTCTGGATTCCTCCTTACCTGTCAGAGGTGCTAGAAAGTTATGTGTGGAGAGAAAACCACGGAGATAGATCCAGATCCCCTTTGGGACTTATATCTCTATTTCTATAGATACTTCTATAGATATAGATTAGATAGAGACATAGACAAAGATATAGACATAGACATAGATAGATGTGGAGATAGAGATAGAGATAGAGATAGATAGATGTGGATATACATATACATATACATATACATATACATATACATATACATATACATACAGATATAGATATAGAGTAGATATAGATATAGATATTTTCTATTGAAAGAGAGATTATAGGAATCAGCTTGTGTAATTGTGGAGCATAGAGACCCAGAAGTTCGAACTCAGGAGAGTGAGTGGTATGGTCCCAGTCTGAGCCTGAGTTTGAATGCAGAAGACCAATGTCCTAGCTCGAAGACAGGCAGAGAGAGAGAGATAGACACAGACAGATAAAAATAAACATTCATTTTCTCATGGTTCTAGGGGTTGGAGGTCCAAGATAAAGGTGCCAGGGTTGGTTTCTGGCGAGGCCCCTCCCTGGCTTGCAGACAGCCACCCTCTTGCCGTGTCCTCACATGGCCTTCCCTCTGGGCCCCAGAGAGAGGCTGGTGTCCTCCTCTGCTTAGAAGGACATCAGTCCTATCAGAAGGGGCTCCACCCTTAAGACTTCATTTAACCTAAAGCTCTACTTTCGCATACAGTGTATGAATTTGAAGGGGACACAACAGTGGATCAAGATGTGTTCCCTTTAATAACAATCCACAGGCTCCTCTTCCCAGAATCCTGGAGAAATCAGTCCAGATTGTGATGATACTCACATCAGGAGGTCCAGCCCGAGGTGCACCTTCCTCCCCCAGCACTGCCTTCTGGCATGTTCCTCTCCCTGAGAGAGTGCAGTGTCCTGCGTGGGCAGGAAGCCTTTACCCCACCCCTTACGCCCTCTCTCTGGATTCCTCCTTACCTGTCAGAGGTGCTAGAAAGTTATGTGTGGAGAGAAAACCACGGAGATAGATCCAGATCCCCTTTGGGACTTATATCTCTATTTCTATAGATACTTCTATAGATATAGATTAGATAGAGACATAGACAAAGATATAGACATAGACATAGATAGATGTGGAGATAGAGATAGAGATAGAGATAGAGATAGATGTGGATATAGATATAGATATATAGGTATAGATATAGATATAGATATAGATATAGATAGATGTGGAGATAGAGATAGAGATAGAGATAGATAGATGTGGATATAGATATACATATACATATAGATACAGATATAGATATAGAGTAGATATAGATATAGATATTTTCTATTGAAAGAGAGATTATAGGAATCAGCTTGTGTAATTGTGGAGCATAGAGACCCAGAAGTTCGAACTCAGGAGAGTGAGTGGTATGGTTCTAGTCTGAGCCTGAGTTCAAATGCAGAAGACCAATGTCCTAGCTTGAAGACAGGCAGAGAGAGAGAGATAGACACAGACAGATAAATATGGAAAGATGTAGAGATATCCTATATAATAAAAGGATAATATGCAAATCGACCGAACAGCAGAACGACCAGTTGCTATGATGCGCACTAACCACCAGGGGGCAGATGCTCAACGCAGGAGCTGCCCCCTGGTGATCAGTGTGCTCCCACAGGGGGAGCACTGCCAGAAATGGGGCTCACGGCTGGTGAGCACAGTGGCGGTGGAAGGAACCTCTCCCACCTCTGTGGCAGTGCTAAGGATGTCCAACTGATGGCTTAGGCCTGCACTGGGAGCGGGCCTAAGCCATCAGTCGAACATCCCCCGAGGACTCCCGGGCTGCAAAAGGGCGCAGGCGGGCTGAGGGACTGCACCCCCCCAAAGTGCAAGGGTTTCGTGCACCAGGCCTCTAGTATAGAGATGTCTATATCTTCCTTACTCAGCTTTTATTCTCTTCAGGCCTTCAATGGGTTGGAGAGGCCCACCCACATTGGGGAGGTCAATGCTTACTCCGTCCACTGAATCAAGTGTTCATCTCATCCAGAAACACCCTCACAGACACACCCAGAAATAGGATTTAACCAAATATTTGGCCCCTCGTGGGGCCCCAGTCAAACTGACACAGAAAATTAACCAGAACAGCAAGTGGCTGGAAACAATTCAAATGTCCATCAGTAGAAGACCAGTGAAATAAATTACGGGGCAGCAGACAAGGGAATGCTGTGCAATTATAAACTTAAAAAGGAAAAAAAAATGAAGAAGTTCTCTAAACACTGCCATGATCAGAAGTGCAGAATATGTGTAACATGGCACGTCTGAGGGAAATACCATATTTTCTGGGGACTCTGGAAGGAGTCGTAAGTACCAGCAATGATCTCCTGTGAGGTAGAGACTAGGCAGGTACAAGACACAGAGGGAGGGAGAATTTTTGCTGACTCTGCTGACACTGTCTAGATTTCAGCTCTGAAAATGCAGTGCCGATTCAACAAGATTTTAAGTGACTGAGAAGGGAAACCAATGTCAGGCACCTGGGAAGGTGCGACCCGAAGCCCTCGGGACACAGCCGCCAGCGGTGAGAGCCGGAGGGGAGGCTGCCCAGGCAGGCGGGAGAGCGCAGGGAAGGATGTGGCAGACAGACCCTGGGACGCTGACCTCTCGGGGGTGGCAAGGAGAGGCGGGTGTCCTCACAGGGTGTAGAGTGGCCTCATGGTAAGAGCTACAAAGTGCAGACTGCATGGTTCTGGGCTGATGTACTGAACCAGGTCATCGGCATTGTGCCTGCATTTTCTGTAGGAAGTATATCACGCAGTAAGATTTCTTCCCTGGACTCCTCTCCTCCCCTCAGAGCAGCCTGATCTGAGATGTACACGCACCACGGAGAGACGCCTGGGTCTCGGCTGACTTGGGGCCGCCCCGTCCGGCATGAGCGAGGGGATGGTGGTGCAAGACCACTGCATGGTTGCTTCTGTTTCAACAACCGACCTCATGTCCCTCATCTTCCCCAGAACCGAGACTCCACACATTAAAACCTCTTTGTTCCTTCCACAATGCCTGCATCTCCCTGCCTCCCCAGCCTCCTTTAATGTTCATTATTAAAATGAGCACAGAAAACCAATGACCCAGGTGGCAGCAGGAGCTGAGCACGTGCCCACCCAGCCACTCGGAGAGCCAGACGGAGATGAGGAGGAACTCCCCACGCGCAGCCCAGTCCCCACCCCTCCTCGGGCTCCTGGGAGCCACCCCACGAGGCCACGGGGCTTTTGACAATGACATGCGGCTAATTCCGTGCGTGTTTGTTATCACGGGTGCTGTGAGAGGGCTGGTGTGCCTGAAAGGCCAGGCCAGGCAGCTGCAGGCAAAGCAGTTGTGAGCACAGCGGCTAAGAGCACGGACACCCAGCAACCCTGAGTCCGAATGCTGGCACCACTAACCACTGAGTGGTTCTGGACAGATTCTTAACCTCCCAGTACCTTGGATCCTCCTCTGTGAAATGGAGTAATAATTGTGCCTATTGGGTCATATGGCACCAAGAAAGATACGTTGATGTCCTCACTCCTGGTGCCTGCGAATGGGACTTTACCCGGAAATGGGTCTTTGCAGACGCCATTAAGATGAGGTGAGCGTGGATCTAGGATAAACCCCTAAATGCAATGACCGGTGTCCTGAGAAGAGACTTGGAGCCATAGAGACAGACACACAGGGAAGCCCACATGCGGTGACAGAGGCAGAAATCTGGGAAGGCGAGCCTGAGATAAGGGGGATGGCTGTCCAAGCCGAGGGGCGCCGCCCACGGGGAGCCAGGAGGCAGGCAGGGCTCCTCGGAGCCTGGAGCCTGGGCGGGAGCCTGGGGGGGAGCCCGCACTGCCGCTGCCCGGCTCTCAGACCTCCAGCCTCCGGAACGGAGACAATAACTTTCTGTTGTTTGGAGCCGCCCCATTTGTGGCAGTTTGTGAAATGAATACACTCCCCCAAATGGTTATGCAGATTAACGACTTATTCATGCCATACATGCCAGTGCTCGGGGGGGGTCCAACATCTGGTGAGTGTGCATCCAGACGTGCAGTGTAATGGCTGTGCTGTGGGGTTCCTGTGCCCATAAGCAGGCAAGTGTCCCTGGCCACTGGGACAGACCGGGTGCCGCCACCTTCACAGAGGCTGGGCCTCTGGCTGCAGCAGGTCCTCGGCCCGCCCTGGTGCAGACCAACAGGCTCTCCCGTCTACACTGCTCAGGTCGCCGTGGCGGGACATTGTGAGGGAGGACACTGAGGGCGTGTGCAAAAGTTGACGATTTCCCAAAGACGGGCCAGTTTATGTTACACTGAATCACACGAGGGAAGAACCATCTCCTAGCCAATAATTGGGCACAGTAGCATTGCAGTCAGGTTGTGGGTCTTGGGTCAAGCCACATTCCCTCCACTTACCAGCTCTGTGACCTTCTGCATTCTTAACCTCTCTGGACCTAGGTTTCCTAATCTACAAAATGGGCGCAGGCTGCCATAGATGTGCAATGATGGGCAGGCGAGGGGCTGCAGAGGGTGGGGAAGGGCCGCTCTGCGGGACCAGCACAACCCATTCTCTGAGCACACGCACACACATACACACACATGCAGGCTCACACGCACAGGAGCACACACATGCACAGACCTGGCGGCACTCCTGAGGTGGCTGTCACCACCTGGAATTGTCACTCTCTCGCCTGTCCCTCCGTGACGCAGCTCCTCTGTCACCTGATGCCCCCACACTGTTAATCTTGGAGCTTCTTTTAACTGTGTTCTCCCGCTTACATCCCTTGACAAAGGCAGGCTGAACTCATCAGCAAAAAAAAGAAGACAAAATTCCAACCAGGCTACCTAGGCTGCCGTCGGGAACCACAACAAAGCCGAGGACCACAACTCAGAAACCGGTTTGCACCGGGAAGATCCAAGATGGTGCCTGAAACTCCTTCCCAAGCAGCCTTTGGGCGGACTGTTCTTCGTCAGCATGCCGACATGTGGTAAGCATGTCCCAGGCATGTGGGGGACTGTGCGTGCTCCCTTGGAAATCCAAGAACTCTCCGCCCTTTTCTGGGAAGCCCCCGCCCTTCACTTGCCTCACCCCAACACTTCGGGACTTTCCTGACCCCGGAGCGGCAGAGGCTCGCAGGGCACAGCGTCCTCCGCTCCTCGGCCAAAGATCCCGTTCCGGATCTGCCACCGAACAGTCCCGGTCTCTGTGGGGAGTGACCTGGGCAGGAGGGTGGGGAAGGGCTGCTCTGCAGGACCAGCACAGCCCATTCTCTGAGCATGCGCACACACATACACACGCTCCCAGCTCTCTGAATACACACGGTATTTTTTAAAAAAACCGCACACACACGAATGCATTTACATCCCAGCTGAGATTTCTGCTGTATGCACTCACTCCCTGAACTCTTGTTTCAATAATAACTTCCTTTAAACCAGGACACAGCAGACGAGGCCTGCAGGCCAAGGTGGCCGCACCCAGCAGGTCCAGTGTCTGCAGCCGAGACCACAAAGCCAACAGCACTTACTATTGGCTCCCGGCAGGAAAGGTGTGCCGACCCCTGCTTTCCAGCTCAATTTTAAATTGCGTTTTAAACAGAAACTTCACTGAGTAATGTCATTGGAAGCCAGGCTCCTTGCATTGAGGTAAGGCAACACTGCCATGAGCACGTAACTATGAAACCCACCCCGCTGAGCGGCCAGGTGTCCGAGGGAAGCGGGAAGCGGGAAGCGAAGTCGCAGACAGGCCGAGGGCGATACTGGATCTTGAGGATAGCCGTGTATTAATGCGAAACAAGGATGCAATGCCCATAAAGAAGTCAAAGAAGAGTCCAGGCAGTAGTAGGAGAACTGGGATTATGGAGCGGGGCCATCGGCTGGAACACAGGCCACGGCCGTGGAGAGGCAAGAAGGCTCATGCAAACGAACAGAGCGCGCTAAGGTGTGAGAAGGACACGCCAAAACTTGTGCATTTACATTTTTTATACATTGGAAATGTTTTTATTTTCTGCATATAGAGAAGTTAAAAGCAAGTTTTTTTAAAGTCTTGGTCTCATTTCTTTATAACTTATTTTAAGATACACGTTCTATTTGAGTGATACTAGGAATAGATCTAAAATTGCACATAACCCAAAAATTTTCCAATCTTCTTGAAATCACATTTGAATGAGATTGCTGTGATTGCTTGTCTGGCATAAAAAGTTGGAATCATGGAGTGGTCTTTGATTTCAACACCAAATCAGTTTCAGATTTGTATTTAAATGGCAGCAGGGGTCCAAACTCTGAACCCCAAAACTGCATGGGAAAAGAAAAAATTAACATCCTTTGCCAGTTTAGGGTGTGGCTGTGTCAGTAAAAACAAAATGCTCCGAGAGATTTTAAATTGCACCCATGCTGCTTCCTTGCTTTGTCCTCATGTTACTGAGTCTGGGTCAAGAGGGAAGAAGTGACGCAATTCCATCTGAAGAGAGTGAGTGTAAGCAGCCCTCGGCGAGCTTGGTGCTCTCCGGTGGCTGGGCTCTGAGCAGCATGAGTCGGCCAGCCCATCGCCGGCAGGCGGTCTGCCCATCACACCCCGGCCTTGTGAGGTCTGGAGAGTTGTCCACCTGCAGCGTACTTGTTTAGCCAAACAAACTCATGGTTTTTCCACAACATCCATAACGGCAACCGAAGGACCCTAAATGGAAAGGTGTGCTCGTTCACGGGACAAGTAAAGTCCTCCGAGTCAGTCAAGGTGGCAGACTTGCAGCCAACGTGCTCCGCACGGACTTCCGTTCCCGCCTAAAGGTGGAAGTTCTGTCCAATGTTCCATCAACAGCTTGGGGATTTGTGCAACAAGCCTGTTTCAACAAGAAACACATAATATCATGTGTCCATTTTGTGACTAAAACACCTCAAGAGGCCAGCTTTCATGGCACAAGGCAAGATTCCGTACAAGATTTGGTCCAATTCTTTGATGTCGACGGGGACAGTCAGGAAGCGAGCAGTGCCACCAGCGAAGTGAGAAGTCGTGTGTGTTGTCAAGAGCGCCAGACACTTCATCCATGTCCAGACGTTTTCTCAGTTAAAGTTACAGCTGAAAAAAACTTTCCAGCCACTAATGTTTCCATGGGGACTCCCAAAAGGCGTCTCTCCTGACGGCACCAGAGCGCACATGGCGGGTGAAACGACCCCACTGAGCTGTGGAGGCAGTTTCATACCATCTCAGGCTGAAGGGACAAGGACTGGCTGCAATTCCTGCTTTAAAATGCCAGGAGGAAGCTCGGCTCAGAGCGTGTGCAGTTATGTGATGGAGGCAGCTCTGTGCGGGCGACTCTGCTCCCACTCATAACCCAGCTGGGTCATCTCTTGGGCACAGGGCTTCTCCAAAACACCTCCGACCACAGACACTGCGGTGTGACATGAGTGAGAAACGTGGTGGGGTGGCGGAGACGGGGCTCTGTTGCAGGGACAAAGGCGAGTCCAGGCGACGCTCCGTCCCTTCCCGTGTAACTTCCTTCTCACTGCCGCACGGGATGCTGGGATGGAAGGCGCTCCTTCATCTGTGTGCCTTGTGGGCCCACTGACCAGTAGTTTGCGTTCCAAGAACCCCTGTGGCTGGGTGTCCCACTCACGCTCAGTGATAGAAGTGAAACCAACGGTACATGAGTCGCTCTGTGCTTCTATTTCCTGAGGCTTCCCCAGTCAGCTGAGCGTAAGGTTTTCTTAAGCTGATGGCCAGGTGTACCTTCCGTATGTCCACCGGGGAGCAAGCAGCCTCGGCGCTGACACGGTGAGCACGCTCGATGCATCCCAGAGGTGCCTTCGGAGCCTGTGGTGTAGGCCTGCAAATGCCAATCTACACGCTTTCGACTTTTTATTGTGCAAATTATTTCGGTAGGTGTTGGGTGTCGGTTGGACCAAACCGTGGCTCTCTGCTGAGTGTTTCCGTCTCCCACTCCCCGGGTGTTGTTGCTACTGTTACTCGGTGGTGATTACTTTAGGGAGGGTTCCCTCTACCCTCCTCATATTTAGAAATGTCTTCCTCCAGAGAACCTCCACTGAGCATCCTTAGGATCCGGACCGTCGCACAGAAATGGTGGCTTTGTTGGGTTGTCAGACCCAATATATTCATCTACGTGCTAACCCTGCTGTCAACATTGTCAGAGCTCTTGTGCGGTGGCAGGTACCTCGTGTCATGGGAGCGGAGAACCCCAATGAAAAGCACTGAGTGAAAACGTAGAGGTTAAGCACCTCCAGGTAGAGAGAGAAGCTGCCGTGTCAGCCACTCAGTAAACATTTGCCGGCTGAATGGACCCCGGATGTGGGTCAGAGAGCTGGTTAGACATAAGGCGAAGGAAAGGAACAAGTTGGAGGCATTTCAGAAATCCAGGAGGAGAAGGTTGCTCTGAAGTCCTTGTCCCTGCACTTGGCCACTTTGTGATTGATTAAGAAAACGGTGTTTCAAAGGATGTTGGGTGGCGAGGCATTCGGGACAGCCTGTCCAGGAATAGCAAGCCTGTCCTGGGAACAGTGCAGGAAGTATCCCAAAAGGTTACCTCGGTGCTGAAAGCCAGCGCCATTTCCTGTGCACGCTGACCGCTGCGGTGGGACTGTTAGCCGGCGGGGAAACTGGCTCCATTGCTTTGCCTCTAACTCTGAGCCTCTGCTCCCAGAGGATTGTCCCCTGAAGGCACCAGCTGGGAAAGGCCAGCCCTGAGGATTCCCCTGGAGGCAACGGCGGCTCTGCAAAGGGCTGCCTGTCACAGGGGAGGTGTTTGCTGTCACCCTCAGGGTCGTGCGGAATGCTTCCTACCCCTTCCGTCCCACCGCGTCCTCCTACCTCAGCTGTTCTCTCGGAACTGAAATCAGAGCCAGGCTCGCAACACCGGGTACCGGTGACGGAAGGACCGGGACCAGGCCGGCCTCTGCCGCTGAGTTTCCGAAGACACCAAGTTTCCACGTCCTTCCACTCCTGTCACATAACCCACGTCCCCTCCAGCCCCTCCTCCTGGCACCGCCCGTCCTGCCGGGGCCCCCACTCTCCCACCCGATTCCTCGCTCAAAACGGCCCCCCTCGCCTCCTGGTCACTAAGCAAGAGGAGATGGAATTGGACTTCTCAGCACAGGGTGGCATCTCAGCGACTGGCAAGACAGGTCTGAGTGGCCCTCCCTCTGCCGACCTCGCTGCACGTCTTCCTGGGGGCGGCATGTGGCCTCAGAGTGTCGCCTGTCCAGCGAGCTCATGGTGATGGGACACGGGGTCTGGGCTCCATTGTTAACTCTCTATAGCCCCGCTGCTCCGTAGGAATGGAGTTCCCCGGTGCCCGCCGCACCCTGGTCGGTGGGTCTGAGCAGAGAGCTCTGCGGGGCCAGCTGCCGGCTGCCCCGGTGCCTGGTGCCCGGTGCTGGGCAAGGTGGGTCTGGCTGCGCCTTGGAACCTGGTAGGATCACACGTGGGCCCGGGAACAGTAAGAGATGCAGGAAGTCAGACTCCGTGGCTCTTCTCACTTCCCTCTATCCTGTTTCTTTTTGGAACCAAGACAGTTTTCCCACTAACAGAGCTAATTACTAGGGTAATGGGCCAGGAGGAATGGCTTCATTCAGTGCTTTCCAACTCTCATTCTATCCCATCTCCATGTGTGGCTGTGTACCGGCTGCTTAACGTTGTTCTTTAATTCAGCTCATCCTAATGTATTTTTTAATCTTAAGCAATAATATGTAACAGCTAATGAGTTTGCTATGGTTGTTATCTATTTCTTTTGATAATACACAATATGCTAAATAAATACCCATTCAAATATTTTTTAAATGTTCAACTTGGTACCATTTAAAATAATCTTATAGACCATGTGTAACAGTCAACATTCAGGAAAGACAACAGAAACTGCACACGGTGATTTTGCCGGCATTTTTAAACAGTGAGAGACTAACACACAACCGGGAACACGAGCCGCCCGGGAGTGTGAGTGCGGTGCGGCCGCCCTCCTGCAGGAGCAGAATGTGGGGCTGCTGGAACCCAGAAGCTTGAAAGGAGAGCCCCTGAGATGGAGTTGGGGCTCAGACCTCCAAGGAGGAGACTGTGTCCAGACAGTGCTGGGCTCTCTGAGGGCTCCGGAGGCTGGTTCTGGGGGCTCAGGGAGAGAAACAGAGGATGGACGACTGCTGGTGTAACTTACTTCCCCGCCAAGGAAGGGAGCCGTTGCCGGTGATGCTACCTGGTAGGGCAAGCAAACAAGAAGGAGGGGGTCCCTTCCCCTGCCTCCCCCCTGCCAGCTTCCTACCAACAGAACACCCGGCTGGCATCACAGACTGCAGTCTAGCCCAGGGGTGGGCAAACTTTTTGACTCGAGGGCCACAGTGGGTTCTTAAACTGGACCGGAGGGCCGGAACAAAAGCATGGATGGAGTGTTTGTGTGAACTTATATAAATTCAAAGTAAACATCATTACATAAAAGGGTACGGTCTTTTTTTTTTTTTAGTTTTATTCATTTCAAACGGGCCGGATCCGGCCCACAGGCCATAGTTTGCCCACGGCTGGTCTAGACGGACTGGGTCATTGAGAGACAAGAGCTTAACAGCCAGCACACCACACTTGGCGAAATAATGCCTTAAAGGATGTTCAGAAGAGAAATCTGTTTGGGCAAATATGTTTGTTGTGAGAGGGACGTTGGGACCGGCATTCAAGACACCCTCGAGGCCCAACAAACAAATTATAACTGAGACAAGTCTGCGATTCTTCGCAGCTCAGCTCGTGGTGAGGCGTTAGCTTCGCAGCTGCACACAGTTAAGTGTCTGGACGGCAAGCCCTCCGCAGCGCCCTGCTGGGGAGCCTGCAGACGCTGAAAGCATACGCTCCATTCCCGCTTCCAGCTGAGGGGCTGAGCTGGCAGGTGGGCCTGTGTCCAGACCGATGAAGGGACCACACACCTGCATCCAAAGAGCTCACAACCCAGCTGGCAAAGTAAGACATGAACACACAGTCCCCATCCCTGCGGCCATGTGCCCTGCTGCTGCTAGTTCCTGCGTAAAAGTCTCCTGAGTTCCAATCACACAAACTCCTTACATGGTTCAAAAATGCCCTCAATGTCCGCCCCTCCCTGCCGCCCATCTTTACAATGTGACCCTCAGCTCCTCCCACCCTGGACTGGGCTGGCTGTGGGGCGCGCTCTGGCCAGTAGAATGTGGCGGAAATGATGGCGTGCCTGTGCTGAGCGGAAGTCTCAGTGGCCTCGCCTGCTTCCACTTCCTCTTAGACCCCTGCCACCACAGGGCCACACCGCCTGGCCTAGCCTCGTGGAGCAGGGGAGCCCACAGAGAGGAGTGCCCCGCTGAGGGCCAGCTGCCCCCACAAGCAGAGGCACCTGCTGGCCCAGAGCTGACTACAGATGCCAAAGGGAGCTCAGCCCAGATCACAAACCAACCAGCTGACCCAGCCTAGATTGCAAACCTGCAGAGTCAGAAGCTAAGAAAGCACTCACTGTCAGCCACTGCAGGCTGGAGTGTGTGGCTAAGACACACATGGCCTAGAGGCCAAGGAGAACGTTCCCCTCCTCTCCCTCCAGCCACACTTCACTCCTCCTCCGCCCACTGTTCTGACCCCTCTGCCTAGATCACTCTTTCCCCTCCCTCATCCACCAGGCAACTCCAACACAACTATTTTTAAATTTTTTATTTTTAATGTAATTTTATTGATTTCAGAGAGGAAGGGGGGAGAGAGAGAGAGAAACATCAATGATGAGTGAGCACCATTGACTGGATGCCTCCTGCATACCCACTAATGTGGATCAAGCCCAAAACCCAGGCATGTGCCCTGACCGGGAATCGAACCGTGACTTCTTGGTTCATAGGTTGATGCTAAACCACTGAGCCACGCCGGCAGGACAACACAACCACTTTTTAGGTATCAGCTTACACACCACTTTCTCCATGCCCTCCCTCCATCTCTAACATAAATGAGGTAACATCTATGTCTCATCCTCTCCCACGGGATAATCTGCTCTCCCTCAGGGAGTGCATCGCGACTGTGGTTCGATGTCTAAGTGCAGTGCTTTGATTCGTGTCCATTTCCTCCTTCTCCTAGGAGCTCCGCGAGGACCTCTCGGTGCCCAGAGCCTAGGCAATGCCTGGCACATAGCAGGCGCTCCATTAATCGTCTGCTGAGTGACTGAATGGCTTCCGCATCACATAGCCCTCATCCTTGACACAGATTCTGAAAGAAAGAAAAGGATTGAAGAAGAAAGCGGCGCCACCGTCTCTTCCTCACTGTTTGGCCCACTCCTGGGACCAGTTCCGGATCTTGGAATGGATGGAACTGAGGACAGATGCAAAATTATTGTCTTTCTGCCTCTACTAGACTCTAAACTCAGGTGGCAGAGAAGCCCATTGTCTCCCCACACCTACCCCTTCTCTCTGTACATCCCCCAAGGGTTCCACAGGGCACGTGGCCACCCGACTGGATCTCACTTCTCGGCAACTGAGCGTGGCCATGTAACTAAGCTCTCACCAAGGAACTGAGTGGAGGGGATGTGTCAGAGTCTCCATGTCCTCAGAAGGAGAGGAATGGTCCGCCACCATCGTCAGTCAGCCCGTCGGGCCCCTCCCGGAGCTGGGAGCCGTGTGGTGCTGCTGAGCCAGCGCAGTTGGCAGCAAAGGCAGGGCCCCAGGGACAGGAAAAGCCGACACAGAGAATGAACTTGCGACTCTGGATGAGCTCATGGGACCAAGCTTCCTGCCCTGCCCGGGACCACCCTGAGCTGGAACACGGAGAAGTGAGCTAGCCCCGTGTTTCTGAAGCATTGCACTCAGGGCTTCCTTGGGAAGGCAGCTCAGCCTCTAGGCCATCGGTTCTCAACCTGTGGGTCGCGACCCCTTTGGGGGTCGAATGACCCTTTCACAGGGGTCGCCTAAGACCATCGGAAAACACATATATAATTACATATTGTTTTTGTGATTAATCACTATGCTTTAATTATGTTCAATTTGTAACAATGAAAATACATCCTGCATATCAGATATTTACATTACGATTCATAACAGTAGCAAAATTACAGTTATGAAGTAGCAACAAAAATAATGTTATGGTTGGGGGTCACCACAACATGAGGAACTGTATTAAAGGGTCGCGGCATGAGGAAGGTTGAGAACCACTGC
>NW_005370773.1:0-17324 GCF_000412655.1 Myotis brandtii | reverse complement strand
CACACGTACAGTGCGATTGAAACTTCGTGGCCCATGCGCAGAAGTCGGTATTTTGTGGAAGAGCCACACTCAAGGGGCCAAAGAGCCGCATGTGGCTCTCAAGCTGCAGTTTGCCGACCACTGCTCTAGGCGAACATACACCTCACCAAGTTCCTGCTCCTGGGGAGTCAGGAAGAGAAACTGGGTCTCAGAACAGCATCCAAAACGAATGGCTGTAGAACACCACTCCCACCAGCCTTGGCCAGAGCTCGGACTCTCCCAGCATCCTCTCCACCCCCGTGCTCCTGTCCTGAGACAGGACAATTCCCCATCGTCCTTCCCCACAGGAAATGCGAGCCCGGGTCCCCCTCGGGCTCCTCGGGATCGCAGGGCACCTAATCCCTTCTGCAAACCCTGTACCTTGTGAGACGGGCAGAGTTTCGTTAATGGTCGGCATTAACACATTCTAATCGCCAGCTCATGGCAACACAAAAAAATTATTTTTTAATCATTGTACATTTTTAACTAAACAGACTTAATGTCTTAACCTAATTTTAGAGAGAGTGAAAGGGACGGGGAGAAACCTCAATGTGAGGGAGACACATCAATTGGTTGCCTCCCGCACGTGCCTGACCAGGGCCAAGGATCGAGCTAGCAACCTAGGCATGTGCCCTTGACTGGAATTGAACCTGGAACCTTCATGCCAAGGGCCAATGCTCTATCCACTGAGCCAAACCGGCTAGGGCTGTTTTTTCTTTAAAATTTTAGTGCAAGTTGTTTACATACTCGCTTGTTTTAACATGAAGTCCTGTTTTCTTTCGCTTGCCATCACCTTTAAGCCATTGAAAATCTGTTCAAGCTCACTCATAATAAAAATAAAAGCAATTGAAACTCTGAGGACAGCCTGGCTGGCATGGCTCAGTGGTTGAGCGTCAACCTATAAACCAGGAGGTCACGGTTCGATTCCCGGTCAGGGCACATGCCCAGGGTTGTGGGCTCGATCTCCAGTGGGAGGAGGGCAGGAGGCAGCCGATCAATGATTCTCTCTCATCATTGATGTTTCTATCTCTCTCCCTCTCTCTTCCTCTCTGAAATCAATAGGAACATATTTTAAAAAAAAAAACCACTAGGACATTGTATTCTGTACCTATAAAGCTGGGAACATTTCAATGTGATCCTACACCTTGTTGGCAAGGGTGTGAGGGACAATTGTGCCCTCCCTGCGTGATGGGACTGTACAGCCATGTGCATCCAAAGCTCGTAGGCAAAACTGAAACTGCCCCAGCGTGCGCTCTGGGAGCCTCCCAGAGGCCTTCGCAGGCGCTGGTGTGCGAGGATGTGCAGCAGCAGCCCCTGCAGCAGGAAGACCCAGTGGTCTCTCCCAGGCTGGAGGCGCGGCCTGCGGGGCTGGTGAGTGTCGGTGACGCTATGAGAAGCAGACGCCAGGACAGCACTAGAGGTGCACCAGGGAGGACCGGCCGGGAAGGAAAGGAGGAAGGAGGAGTGGGCAGGGCAGCTGCCACCAGAGCACAATGTAGAGCTGACAGCGTCCCGGCCAGCCCGGGCAGCAAGCACTAGCGGACAGGCAGGCCCGCCCCGCCTCGCTCAGGCCCGGTGCATGCAGCTGGGGGCCCTGAGGGCTGCAGGCTTCCGACAGGCCCTTCTTCAAGGAGCTCCGAGCACTCACCGCCAGGCCTGGCACAGGGCACAGCGGAAGGAAGAGGGAAGAGGGCAACCGTGCCTCCTGGTGTGCGACCATCTCCAGGACATACTGTGAAGTGAGAAGAAGTCCTGGGGCGCAGAGGAGAACACGGCGTTTTGGAAGAAGATAGAGATGGCGGTTGCACGACGTATAAACGGACTTAATGCCACTAAATCACAGTTTAAAGTGGTGGATTTTGTTAGTGAATCTGACCTAAAAAGAGAGAGAACATAGAAAAAAGGAACTGCATGCATGTGCGTGCACAGGTGGGCGGGAGAGAACCCCTGGAAAGACCCACACGCCCTGGTCCGTGGGCCACGGAGGAGCGAGGCGTCAGGCTCACTGAGCACCCGGGGCTGCCTACACCTTCACCAGGGCCGGCAACACACCCCCACAAGAGGAACAGCATTACACTTGCTGCATTGTTCTGATGAGTGAGTCAGTGACTGACCATCGGAAAAAAATGAGAATTCCCCTCAAGATTGTTATTAAGCGAGACACTGGTGCATTGGTCTTTCTGTTTCTGAAAAGTCAGACATCACAGAGCGGCGCCCGCTGTCCTGGCAGGGCCGGCGGCCGTGCCACTCAGCACGGAGCAGATGGGCAGCCTCGGAGCCTTCCTTACACTGAAGACGGTAGAACGGCGGACACGGACGGTTCCTTCGTGAAAACGTGGAGGCGGCGACCCGGCCGCTCCCCAGGCCCTCGGGCACGCCTTTTGAGCCCATTGGATGCACCACTCGCTAAGGGCACCTTTTTCAACTTGGCTGCCTCTTTCTGACCCAGAATAATTTCAACAATGTCCACAGCCCCAGGCCGCAGGTTTCCTGCCATTGCATGTTCCTCCAGTGACTGACCTGACCCTGCTTGTTTGATTGGACTCCTCAATATACGCTCCAAACCAAGACTGTCATTCTGCGAGGCAGAGACACGCATGCTTGACCTCCAAAGCCGCACACGTGGTTTGCAGTGTCTCTGCCAGCGCGGTGTTTCAGACTTCTCTCCAGGCAGAGACATATGGTTTGGGCCCGTTTTAGCAGCTCCATAAAGAACCCATTATGGAAACAAGCAGCTCAGAATAGCTTATGCTTTCAGATTGCCACCACCGCTGCTACTTCACTGCTACTTGTGGCTGGCATTGCACTCAGCATCTTTGTGGTCAAGTTCACGCTGCAAACTCAGAGGCAAAGTCCCAGCTCAAGGGCACTGGGCTGTGTGGACATTCAGCCATTACTTGTCACATATCACTGATTTCAAATTTTTCCTTCAAACTCATATCTTCTAGGTAAAAGTATAACTTTAAACTTACTATTTTTTAAGAAAGCAAATGAAAAATGATACTAAAGTCCCAAAAGCCAGAATTGTCAGCAATCCTATACATATCCAGTCAGTCATTCATTCATTGATTCATTGATCACTCAATAAATATTGATGAATATTTATTGAGTGCCTATTTCCACTGCGTGGGCCCTGGAAATACAATGGTGAGCAAAAGTTCATGGCCACACGGGCTTTATGATATAAATCATTGAACAAACATATAACTATACATTGTAAATGCATTCTGAAGAAAAATATACTACTCTAAGTTAGTACAGAAGACCTACTTTAATTTGGAGAGTTAGAGAACTGGTGTTTTAGGTGAGTCCCTATCTTAGAATATAATAGAATAGCAGAGACTGGGTGTCCTGTAAACAACAGAAATTTACTCCGCACAGTTCTGGAGGCTGGAAATGCAAGGTCAGGCTGCCAGCAGAGTTGGGTGCTAGTGAGAATCCACCTCCAAATTATAGTCTTCATCTTCTCATTGTGTCTCCACATGGCAGAGAGCAGGGAGAGGAAGCAGGCTCTCTCGGGACTCTCAGAAGGGCACTAATCCCACTCATTAGGGCCCCCCCTTCATGACCTCATCTAATTCTAATTGCTTGCCAAAGGCCCACCTCCTCATGCCACCACATTGCAGGGCAGGATTTTAACATAACACAGACATTCAGTCCACAACATGTCTGATTTCAGTGGCTCAAAGTGGAAGGAGAAATGTTTTAGTAGAGGGAACAACACACAAGGAGACCAGGGGGAAGGAAAGAGAGGGTGTAGTCGGGGAAATGAAGGACGGTCAGCAAGGCGGTGCAGCTGAGGGCGGTGAAGAAGACCCGGCCACGCTGGGATCTGTGGGCCACAATCAGGGTTTGGATGTGACGGTCACTGAAGGGAGCCTTTGCAGGGAATCCCTGTAGCAGATGCACATTCGTCCTGGAAAAACAGGCTGGCAGGAGGCAAAAGAGGAAGAGAGGGCCTCAGCTGTTGCCATGTGCAGGGGAGACAGGGTGGTAACCAAGAGTGGTGGCCGAGGAGGCGCACAGGAGTGGGTGAACAGGAGACCTGTTTTGCAGGTGACGAGACAACACTTGGAAAGAGGATGACTGTCCAGAGCAGAGGAGAGAGTGTCCAGAATGTCAGTAGGACAGCAACCACATCCCCTTTTTAAAACCCATTCTTCTCTGACCACCTCCAACGTCACACCCAAGCCTCAGCTTCCCCCTGTGAATAAGACCACCACTTGCCACTCCAGGTTCCAGTGCGGGCTGAGGGGATAGCACATGGCTGGCTGAGGAGAGCACCAATGGGCAGTGCTTATGACTGCCCTCGTATGAGTCTCCCCTTTTTGCCCATGTCTTCAACTTTGTCCTTCATAATATTGCTATTCTTCAAGAGGGCTAGCTTTTGTCTTCTCTTTGCCAACCACTCACCTCCACCCAAATTGCCTCTCCTTTCCTTGTATACAATACTGAGGTTACGCCCCTCTTCAGTCCATAAGTCCCCCAGCCATCAACTTTCATATCCAAAGCAATTCCCTCCACAAAGCTGAGCAAAGAGCTGGGTTCTCTTCTACTATCAGCAGGTCCTTTAAATATTATTGTCTGGTTAACAGTCCCTCATCTTTTATTATATTTTATGACAATGGGATCAGTTTGACATGATTTTCCTGGTCCCTATCATGATTGCTACCTCATTTGCTCAAACAAATGAAGAACAAAATTCCCTCCAACAAGCTATCCTGGAACCACACTCATGGTTTCAAGAAAGAGTGTCCATGGTGAGAAAATTCACACTGACCCCTCACAACAAGGGGATGTCACCATGGAAATTTCCAAAGTATAAGCTGTTGGCTATTTTCATGGAGCCTAATTGCAACTTCTTGGGCCAGGAATTCCAAGGTTTGAGGTAGCTGCTTCTGGATAATGCCCAGATTAAAGCAATTAAGCAATTAATAAGTAAATTGAATAGTATTATGTCAACAGCCATTTCCTGGTTTGACACTGTATAGGGTTGTGAAAATATGATTGAGGGAAATGGGGTGGCGGGTATACAGAAAAGGTATATATAACTCATGAAACTTACGCTGTTTCAAAATAAGGGATTATAATTTTAAAAATAAAATGCAATTTAAAAATTAATTGTGGCGATCAGTTTGGAAACACTCTGTGATTGTACTTCTACATGCTTCAAGGAGGAACAAAACGCTTCACAATTCGTCAGAGCTGCAAGAGTGGAATGCAAGTCATGAAAAGCCAGGGCGTCACAACACCACACGCATACCTCCCTTGCCAAAGTCTGAGCTGTGAGGCCATGGCCCCAGGAGCTACCAGAGTGGTGGCCGGTCCCCAGCGCTTGTGGCAAAGTTGTCTCCTCCCCTGGGCTCTCCCAGGGCCGCCACTCCTTCCTCAGCCTAAATCCTAAAGAGCTCACTGGGCCCAGTGGCCAACCACGCGGTCATTCCCCCATAACCTTGGGCACACACATCCTCCCATATACTGGAGAGCCCACACGGAATCCTGGGAATAAATAGCACAGTAGCTAACATTGACCAGACACTTCAAAGCTCTTTGTACCCATGATCTTCTTCATTCTTGTCACAGCACCGAGAGTTAGGTAAAATAATCCACTGTTAAGCCAGCAATCCTAAACCCACAACTCTCTCACACGGTTTCCTGTTCCCAGGCAATTAGGGCCTCTCTCCCCACCCCCACTTTTGTTTCTAACCCTTCTGGAACCTCTGCCCTCCTCCTCTGAGGCCCAAGAATGTATAAGCGAAGAAACACCCTATTTCTGAGGTGTGGGGAGAGGGTAACAACCATCCTGCCTTCACCTTAGAGTATGGAAAATAAACTTAACCAAACCGGTGGCAAATTGCTAAATGCCTCTGAGAAGATTTAGAAATCAAATAGCAGCTGCTCATCTCTCTGCTCTTCAAAATGGCCATGTATGCACCTGAAGTTTCAGCAAAGAAATGCACCAGACAAACAAACCTCAAGTCATAGGCCCCAGAGTAGAGATGACTCCTCACAGTAATGAATGTCCGATTCCGAATACCATTTTGTCTTCAAAGAGCCCTGAAGGTGCTTATCTTTGTTATCTTCCTTTACCGTTAGCAGAAATATTACACCTTTGAAAAGAAGAAAAACATTATTCTCAGAGCTCAAACAGAAAAGACTTTGAACTATTTAGGGCTAAATTAACTCATAGTTACCAATATATCACAAAGAATAAGAGACTATTTAAAACCAAGTAGGTCCCTCTGACATATATTCAAGTGTTAATTTCCAAGTCAGCCTAGAAGACACACAAGTACGTTCAAGTTCTGCTAAAATGTCACGGAAGCCCCGATCAGTTCAATCATTTAATTTTTTCTCTAAGGAAGGAACCAAGTTGTCAGATAAGCAAATCTCATGTGAAGCTTCTAGATCCTGACTCGGGTGGGTGTTACCAGTCCCATGTCACCGTTCCCCAGGACAGCATTCCTTATTTACACACAGATCTACCTGGGCTTCATTCACGGTGTAAAATGCTTTCCTCAGCCGTCCGAGTGGCTGAGCTCCGCAATGGGACGGGTAGCAGGTGCCCTGGGCTCCCCGCCCTGGGGCTGTGTGTGCACCGCACAAACCACCTGGCCAAGCTGACCAGTGGGGACAAGTCCAGTCCTCACTCTGGTCACTAAGAGAGCCATCTGGCCTGGTCCAGCGGACTTCAACCTTTTGGTAATCAGCCCACCCTACGCAGGGGGAGGCACGTTTTAAAATTCATCTGGGCTGAAGTAATTCACCTACAGGAACTGTAGGTCCAGCGCTGGCTCTGGGCCCCCCGGCGGTAGCCTGCCCCCTGGTGCTCATCCCCCCGGGTGTGAATGGGGCTTTGGTCTGCAGCCTCCTCAGGCCCAGCCCTTCCCTGCTACTGTCTCTCAGTCTTCACCCTTGTTTTAAACTTTGGATTCCCAGTTCCATATATTACAAGCCCAAGGCCCATTCTTTCTCATTTTATTTTACCTAGAAACTGAAGTACAGATGTTTCCCAGAATGCTCAACCCTTGACATATACAGATTGCTTTGTAAACATATAATGCAATTTCAGAGATGAAGAATTTGTGGCATTACAGATCCGCACACAAAATAGTCCGGTGGCCAGATGAACACCAAAGAACCTCGGTCTCAGTAAACTGAAAACTGAGTCTCTATCTCAGTGTCACATGAGACGGCGGAGAGACTTTCAGCAAAGTTGAATATTGTGCTTTCGATGGGTTTGATGTAAAATATAGGGTGCGTGGCCGTGGGGAATGCACCTTGGTGTCTGCTGGAGAATCTCAAAGAGACAGAGAGTTAGACTCTGGAGCTTTATGGAAGGCCTCCGTGACCCGGAGACACGTGCCGTATATTCATGCCATCAGCAGAGTGGAATGCACCTTGGTGTCTGCTGGAGAATCTCAAAGAGAGAGTTAGACTCTGGAGCTTTATGGGAGGCCTCCGTGACCCGGAGACACGTGCCATATATTCATGCCATCAGCAGAGTTGGAGGAAAAGGGGCCACACACTAAGCCTGACAGCTCAGGGAGGCCTGCCTGGCGGCCTTACAAACTCAGAGGCCTAAAGTAACCACAAAGGATGGTCTGAAATTAAAACTCTCTGGCTAAAGGCAGGTCATGGCTGATAGTCATGTCCTAGGCTGCTATCTTCCATGACAAAGGTCGATCTTTACCCTCACTGAGCCTGTCTATTGTCTTTTTGCATCTACGATAACATAACATATCGCTGGAAGGTCAAAGTAATTTCCTTCTTTCCAGACCCCTCAACGCACAGCACCACTCTGTGGAGACCACGAACCCCCTCATTGTTATTTTTATCATGTCAATTGTTAATATCCGGTACCCACCTCTGTGAAGGAAGCATGTGTCTATTCACTTTTTAGCCAATCCCAGTGATTTCCGGTCTTTGCTTTCTCCCGCCTCCCTAATTTATCACCAATGAATGTCATGTAACCCCCTATGCCCCTGCTTTGACTGTAATGTATAAACTGCCATTCTCTGGAGCATTATCTCACTCTGCTGAGATTTTGCTTCCTGGCAATTGTTATCAGTTTGGCTCAAATAAACTCACAAAAATTCTTACAGGTTTAGATGTTGCTTAGGTCAACAAGAAAAAGCCATCAGTATTGTACATAGAAGCCTAGTCTATTGTATTGTCTGGGCAGCCCCTCTTTCATTTCCTTTTTTGTAAAATATTCTTTCTAGCTTTATTTAGGTATAAATGATAAATAGAATTGCCTATATTTAAAGTGTACAATGTGATTTGACATGTGTCTACATGGTGAATGGTTACCACAATCAAGATAATTACCACATCCACCTCCTCACAGAGTTACCTTGTGTGTGTGGTGGAAATGACACCGGAAATGTGTCCTCTCCCACACTGGGTGCTGCAGGGGTGGACTGCTTACACTATCCAGAGAAAAAGGCCTTTCTGAGACTCGCATGGGAGAGCAGGTTATTTTTAATTACGTGGAATTAAATCCCTGTGTTTCCAAGTCCCATTTCCCTCGGTCCAGTCACAGGAGACGTGTAGCTGGGGTTTCAGGAGAGCTAGAAGCAAAGCCCATGTCCAGAGTTCCCTCCCCGTGTTGGAGCTGGGTCCAGGTTCAAGAGAAATGAAAACATATGTCCATATAAAAATATGTACATGGATTTTAATAGTAACATGATCCACAACAGCCAAGACAGAAACAACCCAAATGTCCATCAACTGATAAATGGATAAATAATATGTGGTAGCCCTAGCTGGTTTGGCTCAGTGGATAGAGTGTCGGCCTGCAGACTGAAGGGTCCCAGATTCAATTCCAGTCAAGGGCACATGCCTGGGTTGTGGGCTCAATCCCTAGCGGGGAGCGTGCAGGAGGCAGCCAATCAATGATTCTCATCATTGATGGTTCTATCTCTCTCTCCCTCTCCTTTCCTCTCTGAAATCAATAAAAATATATTTTAATAATAATAATAATAAGTGGTATATCCAAACAATGAAATGTTATTCAGCCATTTAAAAAAACCATGAAATTCTGACATGTGCTACATGTATGAAGTCTGAAAACTTTACGCTATATGAAAGAAGAAGACAGATACAAAAGACCATCCTATATAATAAAAGGCTAATATGCAAATTGTCCCCTTGACTGGGAGTTCGACCAGGGGGCGGGGCTGGCTGGCCAACCGCCCGCAGCCCCTCCCCCTGGCTGGCCCCGTCCCCAACTGCCCCCAACCCTGATTGGGGCCAACTGCCATGGCTCCTCCCCCCACCAGCCTGGCCCAAGGGGCCCCCATCGGGGCGGGCCGCCTGACCTTACCTGTGCACGAATATGTGCACCAGGCCTCTAGTATTAAATAATATTCCATTGTGTATGTACCAAAGAGACCAAAATTCTGACACCCTGGATCTGCTTTCAGGGATATTGATTTCAAAGTGTTTATTAAGAAACCAAAGATTCAGAAAAAACCTTTGACCCTCCCCCCATTCCTACCCAAGCTATTCAGACAGAGAAACCTGCTTCAGGAAGGAGATCTTGGGATGCTACCTTAGCCTAATGTGAAGTAAGTGTGGTAAACAAGAGGGCTGCAGGCTGGTGTCTGCCAGATACTCCTGTGTCCCATTGTTTCTGAGTCACTGGCAAGGATTTTGTGCCATGTGTGTCCTGCTCTTCCTCAACCACCTGTCAATCGTCCAGTCTCTCTTCTGGAATTTAATACCCCGTTCTCCCTCCTTTCTCTTTGTCTAAAAATGTCTTACACACCCAACATTGCCTTGCTGTCTTTGGAATTTTCATGAATTTATCTGTCTTTGTGAAATCCCCATGTTCATGTATTAAATTTTTATTTTCCTCTGTTAATCTGTCTCTGTTAGTTTGGTTACTGGTCAGTCAGAAGAACTTAGAAGGTGGGAGGAATATTATTAATATTTTTTAGTCCCCACAGTATAAACCAGTTTCTTTATCCATTCATTCATTCATGGACATTTGGGTTGTTTCCTCTTGGGCTATTATTGTGAATAATGCTGCATAGAACATGGGGGTGCAGGTATCTCTTTGAGATGCTGACTTCATTTCCTTTGGATATATACCCAAAAGAGGGATTACTGGGTCATGAGGCAGTTCCATTTTTAATTTTTGAGGAGCCTTCATACTGTTTTCCACAGTGGTTTCACCAATCTGCATCCCCACCCACAGTGCCCAAGGGATCCCATTTTCTACACCCTCACCAACACTTGTTGTTTGTTGATTTATTGATGGTAGCCATTCTGACCGATGTGAGGTGACATCTCATTGTGGTTTTGATTTGCATTTCCCTGGTGATTAGTGATGTTGAGCATCTTTTCATGTATCTATGGTCATCTGCATGCCCACTTCTGAGAAATGTCTTTTCAGGTCCTTGGGACAGCCACTCTTAACCACTAACTTGGAATTTAGCTACTTCTCATGTGGACAACTCTATATTCTGGCTTAAGAGCAGTGAAGGCTCACTTATTAAATGATGTTTAATGATTCTCCAGGCAATTGCATGAGAGGTAGAGTGGAAAAATAAGGGAGAAGTTGTACAAATAAAGAGTCTACAACTTCAAAAGAATTTTAACCTATTTGATAACTTGCATGGCATGTCCCTACACTATTTGCAGGACGATGCATTTCCTTAATAACTACTGTTTTCCTATGCTGCATACAATGACTTCTTGAACACATGGTAGCTTTTCATTCATTTATCCAACAAATATTTATTGAGTGTCTACTATGTACCAGACACTGTTCTAGGTACTGTGGATACAGCAGTAAAATAAAAATAAAATAAAATCCCTTCCATAGAGCTTACATTCTGGGTGGGGATAGAGACAGACAATAAACCAAAAGGTAAGTAAACTATGTAGTAGGTCATATGTGCTACAGAGAAAACTGAAGCAGGAAAGAAAAGCTGAAAATATCAGGAAAGTGCCTTTGTTAACATAGGTAGTTAAATATCAATAAAGGAAGGGAGCAAAGGGAATCAGACATTATCTATACTAATAAACACATAATATGCTAATTAGACTGGACAGCCGAACGACCTTCCGGACTAAGCCAGGTGGCAGGGGCTGAGGCAGAGGCGGTTAGGGGCAATCAGGCAGGCAGGGGAGCAGTTAGGGGTGATCAGGCAGGCAGGAGAGTAGTTAGGGGCATCAGGCAAGTAGAGGCGGTTAGGGGCGATCAGGCAGGCAGGCAAAGTGGTTAGGGATGATCAGGTAGGCAGGCAGGCCAGCAGTTAGGAGCCCGCAGTCCCGGATTGGAGAGGGTGCAGGCCAGGCTGAGGGAACCCTCTCCCCTCCACGCTTGAATTTTGTGCACCAGGCCTCTAGTTAAGCATAACAAGCTAGGGAGCCTGCCTCCTAGGAAGATGCAGGGCTTCTAGGCTCCCCAGGCCCCTCGGCACTGCCGGCCATGGGGATTAACTGCCCTCCTGCCCCGAGTTCAGATGAGAGAAATGCCCCTGCTGAGTGCATGTGCAGTGGAGGCCAAAAAGGCACTTTGAGGCAGTGCAGTGGGAACTAAGATGGTGCCCATGAGGGGTGGAGTCTAGCCTGGGGAAAGGATCTGATTGGATAAGGGACACAGAACCCCAGGAGATCTGGGAAATGGATTGGTGGGGAGGACCCAGAAGCCTGCGAAGGCTGGGGAGCTGATTGGTTACTTTGAAGGAGCACCTGGTTCTCAGCGCAGCTGCCATGGGGGTTCCAAGGGCAGCCCCTCTCGGGGCCTGGGCCAGCAGGGCGGCGCCGAGGGAGCCCTGAGGCGACACAGGCTGGGCAGGGGCTGAGCTGGCTAAGCTCCGCATGACCCGGATCCCCTGGGCACTGCCCCTCTGGGCACCAGGCAGGCAGGATGGACTTCCCCACCGCAGGATAGACGGAGAGGGCCCTGGGGTGGGACAGCCTCCATTTCTATTCCCCTAAATGTCATCCTCCCACGTGTGCATCTACTAAAAAGCTTTCCTCACAGCCCCGTGAAAGGACCCCATTTCCAGCGGCCACGGGCAGCACCTCACATCGGTGTCCCGGAGGTGGCGCAGAGGTGACCCTGGAGCAAAGGCCTCCTGGTGAGAGACCACCCTGGGGGCTGTGTGCACCTCGCAGGAGAGGACCCTGCCGAGCCCTGCAGGCAGGCCCGGGAGGAGGGCCCCACAGGAGGCAGGCGTGGGGGGTGGGGAGAGACGGGCATGGAGGGGGGAAGGCGAGGCGTGCCGGAAGCCATTCCACCCTTGCTGCTTAACACAGTCACTGCAGGAAGAAACATCCACACAGCATAATGTTTCAAGGGACCTGGCATATACGGCATACTGTTCTTAATATGTTTGCTCCCCCTTTTTTAGCGCTATGTGTTCTAACCAGGGCCACCTTTGGAATGGAATGGATAGGATTAAAATCAACAGAACTAGATAGAGATAAGATTTTTAGCAAAGGTCAGATAAGAAACTATAAACATAAAACAAGGAACTGTAGAAGATCAAGGGAGGACCCAAAACATACCATGATATAGAGCAGTGATGGCGAACCTATGACACGTGTGTCAGAGGTGACACTCGAACTCATTTTTTGGTTGATTTTTCTTTGTTAAATGGCATTTAAATATATAAAATAAATATCAAAAATATAAGTCTTTGTTTTACTATGGTTGCAAATATCAAAAAATTTCTACATGTGACACAGCACCAGAGTTAAGTTAAGGTTTTTCAAAATGCTGACACGCTGAGCTCAAAAGGTTCGCCATCACTGATATAGAGGCATGCTTATAGAATCAAGTAGTATAAATACAGCTGTAACAGGACAATAAAAAAAGAAACCAACTATGCTGATGATCTGAACGCTGTCTCCGTGTCCTTCATTCTTCGCCGATGCTGTCCTCACCTTTGGGAACCCCTGGACCGCTGGGGCTGGACCCTGGCAGAGGCGGGCGTGGGGGAGGCGGAAGCCCCGGCAGCAGCATGGAGCCAGTGCCGGCCTCGGCGGGGACCTCAGGAACTTGGGTTTTGACTTGAGCATGGAAACCCCCGGAAGGTTGTGGGCGGAGGAGTCCCTGCCATTCCTCTTACGTGTTCCTAAGCAGCTTCTCCGACCCTGTCATCCTCTCTCTATGATGTGCTACTGGATTCTACGAATGTTTACTCTCCGTGTAAAGTGGCCCAGCTGAGTGTATTCTTGCTCAAGCCACGCTAATCCAGACTCCGAAGCCACCTTTTCACACAGGTCGTCTTTGTTCTCGTAGCTGTAATTGGGGTATAACTCATACACCGTGCAATTCACTCTTTTAAAGTGTACAGGTTCCTGGGTTTTGGGTACATTCACAGAGTTGTGCAACCATCACCACAGTCAATTTTACAACATTGTCATCACCCCCAAAAAGGAAGCCCTGCCCACTAGTAGTCCTGGCAACCACTAGTCTAGTTTCTGTCTCTGTGGATTCTGGACCTTTCATGTAAATGAAATCCTACAGTAGATGGCCTTTGTGACTGGCTTTCATGTAACATCGTGTTTTCAAGGCTTATCCATGTTGTATCATGTGTCAGTGTTTCATGCCATCACATGGATAGACCACATCTTGTTTATCCATTTGTCAATTGATGGACTTTTGGGTTGTTTCCACCTTTTTTTAAGAAGCATCTGGTTGTTGTGTTAAAAGTAGGTCCTAGCCCGGCAGGTGTGGCTCAGTGGTTGAGCATCAACCTATGAACCAGGAGATCACGGTTTGATTCCCAGTCAGGGCACATGCCGGGGTTGTGGGCTCAATCCCCAGTGTGGGGCGTGCAGGAGGCAGCCGATCAATGATTCTCTCTCATCATTGATGTTTCTCTCTCTCTCCCTCTCCCTCTCCCTTCCTCTCTGAAATCAATAAAACTATTTTTTTAAAGGAAACCCTAAAGGAACACATCTGAGACAGGGGAACAGCTAGGAAGTTCTTGCACGGACCCAGGTGAGAGCTGTTGGCGGCTCACACACAGGTGAAGAATCAGAAATGGCCACTTGCTGGTATGTTTTTATATAATTTGCTCCTGAAGTTTTCCTTGGTTCTTTTTCTTTTTTAGCCATCACTCAATTACTTCACTGCATTTTTGCTGGCAGGTAAAGTGCTTAAACACCTGCATTTATCTTTCTTGCAGGGACTGTGTTAGGTATTTAACAAAGTCTTAGCTCTCCCGGGGTTTCCCTGTATGAACCAACCAAATCAAAACCTGCACCTCGAGAACTCTCCTGTGTTCCTACAGCTTCACTCTAAACATTTCACAGCCTCAGCCTCTAAAATTATGTCATCAAGTTCAGTGGATGATATGTGGTCTTCAATTCTCTTCTGGCCCATGTTTTCCCAAGAATGTTGCTAACTGCATTTCTGTAGCAGCCTTCTTGTCTAAGATACAAACTGAGATGCCAGAAAGCACAGGGCTTAAAACTTTCTTCAGTGGGATGTCCTTCTCCTTCACATGGGACACGACACCTGGAGTCAAACTGTTATCCGGGAAATGGAGGGATGTCCGTTCTCTGTTGCTCATGGGAGTGGGGTTCTTAGGACACCTGAAGAAAAAGGCTTTCTGAGACTGCAGGGGAGAATGAGGGTCTTCAGTTGTGTGGAATGACATCCCTGGTCCTGAAGTCCCATTTCCCTTAATCCCGTCTGGGAAGAGGTGCCGCTGGGATTCAGCAGCGCAGAGCCTGTGTGCAGAGTCTCTGTTCCTGGTGGAGCTGGGTCCCGTGTAGCATCAGGTGGGTTGCAGTCCATTAGCGACTGCAGGCGTGTGAGAGTCCTACAAGCCGGGGACGCAAACCCCGGGGCCAGCGCGCAGACTCCTTTGTTCAGGATCTTCAGTATTTCAGATCTTCCTGTGCTTGCAGTGGCCATTATCCTGGACAAAGACCTGTTCCCAGGTGTGACTGACCGACAAGTTCCTTCCCTGTGTCACCCAGACCTGACAGGCCATGTGTCTGTTCTCCTGCCCAGGCCCTGAGGAGTGTTACAGTGCAGCTCCCTGGCAAATGCATGCCTATCTTACTTGGCCTTCCCTTTGCACCTTTCCTGTTATTAACATACAAGGGTATCAGGACAGTGTCATCGGGCACTTTCTTTGTTCTATTAAAATGTTGTTTGCATGCATTTTTCAATAGCTTTAAGCTGTTGAACAACAATATATACAAGAAGAAGCTGGCAGACTTTTGTAACAGACATTTGATCAATCTATAACCCACATCACTCCCTAAGAAAGGCGCTGGGCTTAGCAGAGGGGGCTTTGTTCTGCTGGACACCAGGAGGGGTTTGTCAACAACTTGGGGTGCCGACATCAGAAATAACTAGAACTCTGCACAATGCACAGGTCAGGTCCTGGCAGGGAGAGGATGGCACACTCCGACGGCGTCTTGGAGGGCGGTTTAATGAAGGCATTATGACAGAGGTGTGGGCAGGGTTAAGAGAAAACATGGGATGTGAAGTACCCTGGAACATCGGCAGTGGGGAGCCCTTACCACCAGGTCTAAAAGGGAGAGAGAGGCTTCTGGAACCAGAGAAAGAGTTGTCCCCCACCCCGCCCCAGGAGCTGTGGAGTCCAGGATGCACAGAAACCCTCGCTGGCAGGAGGAGGCCAGGCCCTCCACTCTGCTGCTGGGCCCCTTGGCCATTCCCCCTGGAAGCCAGAGCAGGAGAGCAAAGTGGAGAAGAGGGGAGAGAACCCAAAGCACAAAAAGCCAGGCGGCTTCCTCTGAGCCTGGAAGAAGTACAGTCATCCTTCTGGGACTGAGCAGACGCTTTGGGCTCTCAGAAGCTGCATGGGAAACCCCAAACCGTGTTGTAACTGAATCTTCTCTGGAAGGGAAGGTGTGCACCCTGCTTAGGAGGACTGGAGGGCCCGCCCTCACCCACCCCAGTGCATCCACCCAGAGCCTGAGCCACTGGAGCAGCTCCGACTGCTCAAAGCTGGAGTGTCACTGGGTGTGCAGCGCCGTGCCCTGGAGAGGTCGCTGAGCACGCCCCCGGGGCACGTGGTGCAGGAGCGCCAGGCCTTGTGGGGGGCAGAGGGCAGATCGGCGAGCGTGTTTCCAGGGAGCAGCATCACTGCGTACCGTTCTTTCGTGTCTAGAGCCAAGCACTTGACAAGACCAGTGCAGGGGTCTGGTCACAAGGACAGTCACACACCACACACGGAAAAGGAGGAAAGCCCAGCATCTGTGCCAGGGCCAGAGCCACTGTCACAGGAAGTCACATGACAAGCCACTGCTGGGTGCCACCCAGGAAAGCAGACGTGATAAGAGCTGGTGGCTGTGCCAGCAAACCCCGGCCATGCAAGAGAACTGAAGGCCCTCCGCCCCCAGAGCCCTTCCCTGCGAGGCTCTCAGGAGGAAGAAAAGCAGGAGACAAGAGTGCCTTCGGGGGGCAGGGGCTGGCCCAGCGGGAAAAGTGGACTTGGACCTGGACTCCATCAGGTATGACAGCCCCTGAGGCCAAATTCCCAACAAGGAGGCCCCCGGAGTTGGGACAAATCTCTGATGAGAGGCATCTCCAGAACAGGCCCAGGGCTCAAGGCAAGGAAAAGCCTGAACACTATTTTTCCATTTTATCATCTGTGTGAAGACAGTTTTCAAAAACAGGGTCCTTGTAACCCATCACTCAGGTTCATCTGAGCCAGGTTCAGGGGAAAGCTTGGGGCTGTTCGGGGCTGTGTGTAGCCATGTCCATACCTACTGGTTAGAGAGCAAATGGCACTTCATGATCAGCTGCAACCTGTGGCCCTGGCTGATTTGGCTCAGTGGATAGAGCATCGGCCTGTGGACTGAAGGGTCCCAGGTTCGATTCCGGTCTGGGGTGCGTGCCTGGGTTGTGGGACCAATCCCCAGTGGGGGGCGTGCAGGAGACAGCTAATCAGTGATTCTCATTTTGATGTTTCTCTCTCTCTCTCCTTCTCCCTTCCTCTCTGAAATCAACAAAAATATTAAAAAATAAAAACAATCTATGGACACCAAAAATTAAGAATAAACAGGGAAGAGGAGTCACTCCATCCAGTTGTAGGTGTCAGGAATTTGTTCTTCACATATGAATGGTCTTGCGCACAATTGCAGGTGTGGTTTGATCCAGGCTTCAGTAATTTCTACCAGACCTGGTTTTTCTCACACCATTTCTTAATTCCATTCTTCTTTCAATGTCTTAATTCCATTCGTCATACAGCTTCTCCTCTCACAAATTTCAAGATCACTGACCAATTCATGTCCAGAAGGAAAGAGTCAGCGCTGCCCCCCTCCTCCAATCCTATATAATAAAAGGCTAATATGCA
>NW_005370772.1:48356-49011 GCF_000412655.1 Myotis brandtii | reverse complement strand
GGAGGGCGTAGCCCTCGCCCTTTCAGCGCTCAAGACAAGGATGGAAATCTGGAAAAGAAGGATTTGCCTGAGTGTTAACAACACCAGTATGGTGGTAAGGTTGAACTGTGTGTAACGCTTGTACTAGCTTTGGAATTCGAGAAACCAGAGTGGGCAAGGAAAATCATTTGTTTTAAGTCAGATTATAATGGGGAAAAATTTGGTTAAAAGGCAAAATTATAAAGAAATTGGAATTTCAAAAGGCACGTTTTTAAATCAGGCCCTAGAAAAGACAGTGCTGTGGTCATCTTTAGTGTGGTTTCTTGTTCAAATCATAGAATACCTAATGTGTTTTGAGGATCAAAAATCTATAATTTCTAAAAAGTCACCAGATCCTCTGCTCCTGGAGAGGATACTGGGCAGCTTGAGAGATTAAAGCTGTCAGCTTTCTCCCTAGGAGACTACTTAACGCTTTGTTTAAAAATTACCGGAGAACACACTTGGAAAAGGAAAATTTGTCTAAGGTCACCTTGGGGGCTAGTTATTACTTTGGAAAACGAAATAGGAAAAAATTTAAAATCTGTTATTATCTATTAAGCATGCCTTTAATTGGGATAAGAGATAGGTTGCCAGGTCAGTTGCTGAAACTTCCCCCAAAGCAAGCAGGAGGTGGGGG
>NW_005370772.1:45807-47257 GCF_000412655.1 Myotis brandtii | reverse complement strand
CAGCATTCTTCCTGAAGGAATATGCAGGTTCCTCCTTTTTCTGCAGTCAGAAGGTCTGAGGCTTGCTGGTTCTGTAGGGCTACTTGGGCTACTGATGTCACTTGCCACTGTAGGGAGGCTAAAACAGGCAGTAGTAGACTCCACGGCTAACTGGAGCTTGTCATTAAAGTCCTGAGCAGTGACCAGACAGTTCCTGAGGGCCCCCCGGTGAGGGCTTCTGAGGCAGTGATACTCACCCCTAACATGACAGGGAGGAAGGCGGCCCGGTGGGCCCAGGGGTGGGATGGAGGGAGCAACTAGGCCAGCTCCAACTTTCCATACAAGGTTAATTGGGGAACTACTGTGACCATGAAGCAAGGCCCAGGGTCAGAGGAGTTCATGCAGTTGCTTAAGGTGCTGTTGCACCAAAAGAAGGTACCTGGGCTGGCCTTGGTGAGACTGGCTGTGGTGTGGTATGACACAGTCTCTCCAGTGGCAACCCCCATAGGTGTTGACATCTTGATTACACCTGTCTGGGTCCTGTTGGTCGTAAGCAAAACAGGCATATGGTCAGCCACCATTGTACACTGACCGGATGTCGACAGTCATCCGGATCTTTGGCATCCGAACAGAGGGCAGTCCTGAGATCCTACCTGCCGGGTGACTTGTTTGAGGTCTGGCAGTTAGTTTCACGGACCTTGAATCTCCACACATAAGCAGGTGGGGGTGGGTGTAGGTTGCTCAGGGCCGGGAGGAGGAGAAGGAGGGGGAGGGTGGTTAAGGCAGATCTTAGTGAGGCCCAACACCTCACATTTATAGAAGTCATGCTGCTCCAGGGTCCTCTTGAGTCTGGAGAGGTGGTGCCACGACAGGTCGTCAAGCTGGGGTCGCCAAGCAGCTTGGTGGCAGTGGGGGCTGTGAGGATTACAGTGTGAGGTCCTGTCCACCTAGGCTCCAAGGCTTGTGGATGTAGGTTCTTAAGGAGGACCGAGTCACCAGGGTGAAGGGCTGGTCCTCGGGAGTCCTGGTCGGTCTGCTCTTGCTTGGGCAGAAACCTGTTCTCGGAGCAATTGCCTGGGTAAGATATGGAAGATAAGTACCCAGGGGAGGGGGATCAGTAAGGAGATGGTGGTTGAGCAAGAAGGGTCTCCCATATAGGAGTTCAAAAAGGACTTAAGAAGATGGGGCTCCTTGGTGTAGCCGGATTTTGGTCAGGGCCATGGGCAGGAGGTCCGGCCAGGAGCTGCGAATTTCTAGAGAGAGTTTAGTTAGATGGTACAATAGGTTGGAATTGAGTGGCTTTGATGAGGGTTTGAGCCAGTGACAGGCAAATCCAGCAGGATGTAGAGGAGGAGGTATTGATGTTAGAGAGTAGATGGAGAGTTGTGTTGATGAGGGTGGGCATAGGAGTAGGTCCAGGGTTCGTAAATAGAGAGTGACACTAGAGGATTTCCCATCCCAGACAGTAGAA
>NW_005370772.1:20250-27789 GCF_000412655.1 Myotis brandtii | reverse complement strand
GGTTCTGTAGGGCTACTTGGGCTACTGATGTCACTTGCTGCTGTAGGGAGGCTAAAAGAGGCGGTAGTAGTCTCCAGGGCTAACTGGAGCTTGTCATTAAAGTCCTGAGCAGTGACCAGACTGTTCCTGAGGGCCCCCCGGTGAGGCCTACTGAGGCAGCGGGTTACTCACCCCTAAAATGACAGGAAGGAAGGCGGTCCGGCAGGTCCGGGGGTGGGATGGAGGGAGCAACCAGGCGAGCTCCGACTCTCCATACAAGGTTAATTGGGGAACTACTGTGACCACGAAGCAGGGCCCGGGGTCAGAGGAGTTCATGCAGTTGCTTAAGGTGCCGTTGCACCAAAAGAAGGTACCCAGGCTGGCCTTGGTGAGACTGGCTGCGGTGTGGTATGACAGTCCCTCCAGTGGCAACCCCCATAGGTGTTGACATCATGATTACATCTGTCTGGGTCCCGTTGGTCATAAGCAAAACAGGCATAGGGTCGGCCAGTATTGGACACTAACTGGATGTTGACAGCCATCTGGATCTTTGTCTGGCATCCGAACAGAGGGCAGTTCTGAGGTCCTACCTGCCGGGTGACTTGTTTGCCATTCCGGTAGTAGGTTTCACGGACCTTGAACCTCCACACATAAGCGGGTGGGTGTGGGTGTAGGTTGCTCAGGGCTGGGAGGAGAAGGAGGAGGGGAGGGCAGTTAAGGCGGACCTTAGTGAGGCCCAACACCTCACATTTATAGAAGTCATGCTGCTCTGGGGTCCTCTTGAGTCTGGAGAGGTGGTGCCACGACGGGTCACTGAGCTGGGGTCGCCAAGCAGCTTGGCCGCGATGGGGGCTGTGAGGATTACAGTGTGAGGTCCTGTCCACCTAGGCTCCAAGGCTTGTGGATGTAGGTTCTTAAGGAGGACCGAGTCACCAGGGTGAAGGGCTGGTCCTCGGGAGTCCTGGTCGGTCAGCTCTGGCTTGGTCAGAAACCTGTTCTCGGAGCAATTGCCTGGGTAAGATATGGAAGATAAGTACCCAAGGGAGGGGGATCAGTAAGGAGATGGTGGTTGAGCAAGAAGGGTCTCCCATATAGGAGTTCAAAAAGGACTTAAGAAGATGGGGCTCCTTGGTGTAGCCGGATTTTGGTCAGGGCCATGGGCAGGAGGTCCGGCCAGGAGCTGCGAATTTCTAGAGAGAGTTTAGTTAGATGGTACAATAGGTTGGAATTGAGTGGCTTTGATGAGGGTTTGAGCCAGTGACAGGCAAATCCAGCAGGATGTAGAGGAGGAGGTATTGATGTTAGAGAGTAGATGGAGAGTTGTGTTGATGAGGGTGGGCATAGGAGTAGGTCCAGGGTTCGTAAATAGAGAGTGACACTAGAGGATTTCCCATCCCAGACAGTAGAAATGATGACTTTCTCATCATTCCATGTCCGTTTCACCTGAAAATATTAAAAACCTGAGCAAAAATTGGAGGGTCCCTTGCCAGGTAAGAGCCTGTGAGGAATGATGGGTCATGGTGTCGCTGAATCTTCGAATCTTCTTCGGGGATGGTGAGAGGCATTTGGTGAGCCTGAGAGAGGTAGGTATTGCAGTGAAAGTGGGAGGGATGTTAGAATTCGCTGTTATCCAAGGGAGAAGTGAAAGGGATGGAACAGTGGAAGCCAGGGACTTGGATATGAGGCTAGAGATAAGGCAAGGGAGGGAGGGAGCAGGTCGTGCAGCCTGTTCCCAGGCCTCTAGCTGCTTGGATTTTAAAACTGCCGCATTTTTTCCTTATCCTTTGGGAAGGGTGAAGGGGGATTGGGTGAGAAGGTGCTGAGGTCAGAGCAGTTTTCAGTTCAGAGGAGGGGACAGTCGTGGAGGAGATAAGGAGATAAGGCGTTCACAGCGAAGACTGAGGTAGGCGACTGTGGTCTGGGACAACAGGGCCCCATAACGGGACGCATGGCAGTGGGGAATCGGCGTCCCTGTGAAGGGAGGGGGCCAGGAGCAGGAGGAGCAGGGAAGCTGAAGGGCTCTGAGGGAGCCGCAGAGTGGCCGCTAGGATGGTGAGGATATCTCCTCCTAACAGGGGCACGGGCATGAAGGCATGACTAAGAACGAGTGGGTTATAGGGCTATCATCCAGGAGACAGGGAAGGGGTTTGGTGGTCAGCAGGCAGGTGGATTTGCCGTCAATACCCATGACCGAGATCTTGGAAGGATAAAGGGGCCCTGACAAGGAGGGCAGGACAGAGAAGGCAGCCCCCGTGTCGACCAGGAAGGTGACCCACTACCTTCAGTGTGGCCCTGGGCTCGGCGAGGGTAGAGGAGGCCGTCGAGGCTGGGCATCTTCAGTCTTCAGCCAGTCCCAGCATGGCCAGTTGCGGGTCATGACCTGGAAGGGCGGCCCCTCCATGCTGGGGAGCAGAGGGCCCGCCACTTTTCCAGGGGCAGTCACTCTTCCAGTGGCACTTTGACCTCACGCCGGGCAGGGCTTGGTTGGAGCCCGGGGGCTGGGGGCACTGCTTTGCCAGGTGGTCTTCATTTCCGAATTTGAAGCATTCTCCGGTGGTGTTCCTTTCATTGTACCCCCACCGCTCACAGCCCCCTTGGGGCCATGGTGGCTGCCGTCAACCACAGGGGCAGAACCAAGGCGTGTTTGCAGGTCTACTTTCTGTCCAAGGTGGGTCTCCTGATTTGATTCTGCCTGCTCCTCACGGGCATTAAATACCTTAAAGGCCGTGTTCACTGGATCTCGGACTGGGGTCTGAGGGCTATTAAGGACCTTAAAGGTCAGGTTAAAAGGTTTATGGAAGTTTACGGTAAAGGTGGTCAGGTCAGTGGAAAAGGAACTGAGATGCTTCTCAATCTGTGAGGCTGGACGTAGAGAGAGGGGGGCATAGATTCAGACTATGTCCTCAGTCCCTGCTGCCTCCCGGGGTAGAATAATGGGTGCAGAAATAGAAGAGGCTGTTTTGGAGCTAACGTTCTCAGGATTTGGGATCTCAGGGATAGGGGAGAAGGAAGCTGCTGGTTAAGAGGGTCTGAAGAGAGCGTTTTTTTTTTTTTTTCAATTTGAGGAAGGTCAGAGTGAGAGAGAATGGTTACCTGGATAAAATCCTTCCCAGCTGCAATTTCTGGCAAAGGCAACTGGCTGGCCACCTGTGAATTAAAGTGCTGGCAGTCATGGGGGTGGAGATTCGGCGGATCGCACAGAGGAAGGCGGGCGGAGCAGAGGGGAGGAGGGACAGAAGGAAGGTGGAGCCTGCGGACGCGTGTGTGTACCGACTGGGGAAGCAGGCAGGGGTAGGGGCAGAGCTGTCGTAAGAAGACTTGAGTTTCTGGCTCCCGCAGAGGCTGCGGTGGTAGCAGTAGCAGCTGCGGTGGCGGCGGTGGCGGCAGTGGCGGCGGAGCAGGTATGGGGGTGGAAGAGGGAAGGCGGGGTCAGTAGGTCGGCGGAAGGTGTGGCTGGAGGAGGGTCCATCAGGTAGGGAGGAGCAGAGAGTGCGGATGGTGAGTGAGGCGGAAGTCGCTGAGGCGGAAGGCGCTGGGGCAGACGGTGCCTTGGGGAAAGGGCCTGGGTAGGGAGGTGGGCGAGTCAGAGGGGAGGAAAGATGTTCAGGTGGTCTCTGGTGTAGGGGAGATGGGAGGACACGGGGACAATATCGTTGGCGTCGCCATCCCCCACACACAACACATGAACCCACCTCCACATACACCGCACACACCGTGGGCTCGGCAGCGCGCAACACGGTGCGGGGGTGCGGCTGTGCGGCAGTGCGGCGACAGCCCGGAGGGAGGTGGGAGGACGGGGCAAGGAGAGGAGGCGAAAGGAACTTTCAGGGGAGGGACTGGGACGCAGACTGGGTGGAGAGAGAGAGTGAGAGAGAGAGACTTGGGCACATTTCCCAGTTCGCTGGCAGAAATTACTGAGATCGGTTTGGACGGCAAAGTCAAAGTCCCGTTTTCATACTAAGACCGTGCTATGTTACAGAAATAGGACCCAGGCGTAGTGTTTAGCCAGATTGGCGAGCCGGCACCCTAGAAGTGTGCGCAGGTCAGGTTTGGAATTTGGATTCCCCCATGCTTGATTCCCATGGCCTGTAGCGGGGCGAAAGTTTGGCGTCCTAGCGGTTTAACCCATGCTACGGATAATCGGTTGAAGCAAGGGATGTCTCCACTACTTCCCGAGGTCTGGAGGAGCCTTCCTGGAAGGGTCCGAAAAAAGCAATCTCTGACGCGGCCGCGTTTTACGGACAGAGACACTGGCGGGCAGGCGGCCACGTGGGACCTGCACAGGGGCGGGACAGGACTCACCGCTGATGCTGCCAAACTGGGAAAAGTTGCCGAGCTGAAGAGATGAGGTCCTGATGGGTCCTGGGCCACAAGGAGGGAGAGGCGGGAACCCTGAGCCGTGGACGGACGGCCAAATGGAGTGCTCACGCCACCCGGTTTCGGCACCAAATGTTAGGTTAGGTGGCTCAGGAGGCGGCGTAGGAAATAAAGAGTCAAGTGAGTCAGAAAGGAAAGAAAAGGAAAGGTTTATTGCATCCCGGGAGACCCACATACCACAAAGACAGGGCACGTGGATTCATGCCAACAGGGAGGGGGGCGCTTTTTTTATACTGCGGTTGGGTGAGGGGCGGGAACATGAGCTGAGGTATTCAGCTGAGGAAGTTTCCACTGCAGGGGGTCAGCAGGGGTATTCAGGAAGGAGTCAGTATCTGTGTGGGGGTCGTGTTGATTCAGGGAGAAGCCAGTATCTGTGTCTGGCACGCTGATCTGTTAGAAATGCCAGGGGAAGTCCATTATCTCATCACACGTGTGCATATATTTGATCCTGGGCTCTCTCCAACCTAATACCCAGGACTGGTTTTTTCCTAAGAAAGATGGCAGATTTGACCAAAGGAAAAAAGATGCAGGCTGGTTCTAGCAACAAGATTGGTATTTTCATAATAAAAAGTAGTTTTTAAAATGATAGTGGAACCCATTCAAAAGTTAACTTTAAGGCAGCCAAGAAAATCAGTAAATTGTCTCTGTTACAAAAATTTGTCAAAGAAAATGACTTAAAATAGTTATAATTGACTCTAGAATCTAAAAATTGTTGAAACATAAATCAATCAATTTCTAATGGAGGAAGGCACTAGCCGCCCTTCCCCCAGCAGAAAAAATATGGTCTATTAAAATTAGGCAGGTAGGCCAAATTTCCCCGCCCACAGTGACCTCTTAAAAAAAATTTGGCTCTTTTAAAAAGTCAAGTGGCTAGGCCAAAAAACTTGTTCCTCCAGCGTAGAACAAAGCTTTTTCCCCTGCAGGAAACCAGCAGGAAGAGGATGCAATTTGCATTTGTATGGCTTTTTCCCCTGGAGGTAACCAGCAGGAATAAGATGCAATTTGCATTTGTATAGCTACCAGCCTGCTACTGAGCTCTAGCAGCTTAATCTAAAGAAATACTAAATGTTTCACTTACCAGCAAAAAATTGAAAAACTCTAAAAGTTCAAGATTCAAATTCAGTTGAAAGAAATTATATAATTGCGATAACTAAATGCCTAAAGTGTAGAAATTTATTTTTGTGAAAATAATTTTTGTGTTTTCTCTAAAATAATTAGAAATTCAAAATATGTTGCTTAATGGTCTAATTGAAAAAAAAGGATTAATTCTGTAATCCCAACCGAAATTTTTGTTTGTTTCTTTGATTTTTTAATTAAATCTTTATTGTTCAGATTATTAAAGTTGTTCCTCTTTTTCCCTCCATAGCTCCCCTCTACCCGGTTCCTACCCCACCCTCTGCCCTTACCCTCCCCACTGTCCTCATTCATAGGTGTACGATTTTTTTCCAGTCTTTTCCTGCACCCCCACGCCCCTTTCCCCCTGAGAATTGTCAGTCCACTCCTTTCTATGCCCTTGATTCTATTATATTCACCAGTTTATTCTGTTCATCAGATTATTTATTCACTTGATTTTTAGATTCACTTGTTGATAGATATGTATTTGTTGTTCATAATTTTTATCTTTACCTTTTTCTTCTTCTTCCTCTTCTTAAAGGATACCTTTCAGCATTTCATATAATACTGGTTTGGTGGTGATGAACTCCTTTAGCTTTTCCTTATCTGTGAAGCTCTTTATCTGACCTTCAATTCTGAATGATAGCTTTGCTGGATAAAGTAATCTTGGTTGTAGGTTCTTGCTATTCATCACTTTGAATATTTCTTGCCACTCCCTTCTGGCCTGCAAAGTTTCTGTTGAGAAATCAGCTGACAGTCGTATGGGTACTCCCTTATAGGTAACTGACTTTTTTTCTCTTGCTGCTTTTAAGATTCTCTCTTTGTCTTTTGCTCTTGGCATTTTAATTATGATGTGTCTTGGTGTGGTCCTCTTTGGATTCCTTTTGTTTGGGGTTCTCTGCGCTTCCTGGACTTGGAAGTCTATTTCTTTCACCAGGTAGGGGAAGTTTTCTGTCATTATTTCTTCAAATAGGTTTTCAATATCTTGCCCTCTCTCTTCTTCTGGTACCCCTATAATTCTGATGTTGGTACGCTTGAAGCTGTCCCAAAGGCTCCTTACACTATCTTCGTATTTTTGGATTCTTTTTTCATTTTGCTTTTCCGGTTGGGTGTTTCTCGCTTCTTCGCATTTCGAATCTTTGACTTGATTCTTGCGCTCCTCTGGTCTGCTATTGGGTGTCTGTATAATAGTCTTTATTTCAGTCCGTGTATGCTTAATTTCTAGTTGGTTCTTTATCATAGCATCGAGGGTCTCATTAGTTTTCGTGACTCTCTCCTCAAGTTTATTGACAGCTTCTAGCACATTTTTGCAAGCCCTCAAAATTGCGATTTTTAGCTCTATATCCTCCATTTCTGTCATGTTTTTTTGTCTCCGCATTTTTTATGCTTTCTTGGTGCACCCCCTAGTGGTCTTTGTGCGCAGTCTTGTTCTAGTTGAGCCTTGATTGTTGTAGTTAATACTAGAGGGATTTGACCACCAGGCCGACTGGCTGTGTGAATCAGCTGTGTCTGCCGCGGAAAACTTCTGTCCTCTGGGGAGGTGCTAATCTAGCCTTTGCCTGAGGCGATCTGGCAAATGGCTCTGCGCAGGGCTTGGGCGGGGCGGGCTCAACAGGGCGGGCGGAGGGAGCGGTTATGGCCCCTCTCAGTCCCGTTCCCAGAGGCTCTGCTTCTCAGAACCCCAGGAACCGCTGCAAACCTCGGAGCGAAAGCTGCCTTCCAACTGATGCCAGACACTCCCGCTTCTCCCGTTTGGGTCCGAGTCCCCAGCGATTCGCCCGTATCTGGAGCTCAGAGTCTGAGACTCCCCCCTGACCGAAAACGACAACCGCGCTCTCAGCCACCAGCCCGCTTTGCGCGCGCACCTCCGCACCTGAGTATTTTCCACACTGCGCCTCCTCTGAGCCTCGGTGTGCTGTTATTTTTCCTTCTAGTTGAAGAGTCTCTCCTCAGCCAGCCTTCCTGTGGTTCTGGGTGATGTCCGTTCCGTCTTTTAGTTGTATTTTTGAAGTGGTTGTTTGCGGCAGCAGTCTCCGATGTTTACCTATGCCGCCATCTTGGTCTCTATAA
>NW_005370772.1:13370-15195 GCF_000412655.1 Myotis brandtii | reverse complement strand
CTGCCCCTACCTCCGCCAATGTCCTTGCCTGTAGGACACGTTTTCTTTTCTCAGCTCAGAACTTTCCCAAATATTGTTTCTAAACCTGGGAGACACACGGTAGTACCTGTCTTATTTTGGAGTTGGATATTCCCATTCCTTGTCCTCCCACCTTTCAAACTGGGGGGTTCTTAAGGCCAATGCCAGGCTAGTCACCCACATGCCTGGCCCAATACCTGTAAGGCCAGATGCAATATGCTCCCTGAGGATGCCCAGACCAAGGGGGCAGGGAGTGGTCTCTGTGTAGGAAAGGTCCCGGGTCAAGGCCAACCTAAGGCAGGGTTCTGGACATGTACTGACCTGAATGAGGATTTGCATTATCTGACTTCATCATTATCTGACTTAATCCCCTCAACAGCCATGCCAGGAGGGTACTAATATCATTCTCATGCCATTGATGGAGAAACTGATGCTCTGACCACACTGCCAGTTTGTGGTGGAGCCTGGATTTGCTACAGGTCTGACTCCAGACCAGGTGTTCTTGGCACTAGAATGGGTGCCTATAGTTCACGTGAATATTTCTGGAACAACACAGGGGTCACTAACTGGATAAAAGGAGGGATGAATCCTGACCAGTGTGGCTCAGTTGGTTGGGCATTTTCCCGAGCACCCAAAGGTTGCTGGTTCCATTCCTGGTCAGGGCACATGCCTGGGTTGTGGACTGACTTGATCCCCAGTAAGGGGCGTGCAGAAGATAGCCAACGGATATTCCCCTCTCACATTGTTGTTTGTCTCTCTCCCTTTCCCATCCTCTCTCTCTACAAATCAATTTTTAAGATACATGTTTTTTCAGTCTTAAAAAAAAAAAAAGATACATGTTTTTTTAAATAAAAAGAGGAATGAAAGAATCTCAAGGTCCTGGGCTAGGCAGGTTACTTCTCACTCCAGGCTATGGCCTTCAGGGAGCACGTGTTGTAATAATGCCGGAAGCTGGTCCATCCTTGCTGCTTGACACAGTCGCTGCAGGGAAGAAACATCTGCACAGCATATGTTTCAAGGGACCTGGAGTATATGGCATACTGTTATTAATATGTTTGCTCCCCTACTTAGCTCTATGTGTTTTAACCAAGGTCACAGCTCTGAGAAAGGTTGTTTCCCCAGGTGGGGATTTTTCCCTGGAGTTAGGGATTAACGGGACTAAGGAAGAGAATAAATCAGTAAAACCCCTTAACTAAGTGCCAGGCGGGTAATTGATCACTTTAACTACGAACAATCAGGCTTAAGCTACATAATCTTTACTTAGGATAATCTCCTTCAGTTACTTCCTTGTAGCTTAACAGAACAATAGAGTAGTGAGCTTGGAATGGAGACAACAAACGCCCTAACCTTTGGAATAGAATGGCTAGGATTAACATCAACTGGTATAGCCGAACCAGTTTGGCTCAGTGGATAGAGCATCGGCCTGCGGATTGAAGGGTCCCAGGTTTGATTCCGGTCAAGGGCATGTGCCTTGGTTGCGGAAACGTCCCGACTGGAGGGCATGCAGGAGGCAGCTGATCATTCTCTCTCATCGATGTTTCTAACTCTCTGTCCCTCTCCCTTCTTCTCTGTAAAAAGTCAATAAAAAATATATTTAAGAGAAGCAAGATGGCGGCATAGGTAAACACCAGAGACTGCTGCCGCAAACAACTACTTCAAAAATACAACTAAAAGACGAAATGGACATCACCCAGAACCACAGGAAGGCTGGCTGAGGAGAGACTCTTCAACTAGAAGGAAAGACAACAGCATACCGAGGCTCAGAGGAGGCGCAGTGTGGAAAATACTCAGGTGCGGAGGTGCGCGC